>NW_011477820.1:11029-11991 GCF_000754665.1 Bison bison bison | reverse complement strand
CACACCCTCTCCAGCATTTATTGCTTGTAGACTTATGGATCGCAGCCATTCTGACTGGTGTGAAATGGTACCTCATAGTGGTTTTGATTTGCATTTCTCTGATAATGAGTGATGTTGAGCATCTTTTCATGTGTTTGTTAGCCATCTGTATTTCTTCTTTGGAGAAATGTCTATTTAGTTCTTTGGCCCATTTTTTGATTGGGTCATTTATTTTTCTGGAGTTGAGCTGTAGGAGTTGCTTGTATATTTTTGAGATTAGCTATTTGTCGATTGCTTCATTTACTATTATTTTCTCCCATTCTGAAGGCTGTCTTTTCACCTTGCTAATAGTTTCCTTTGATGTGCAGAAGCTTTTAAGTTTAATTAGGTCCCATTTGTTTATTTTTGCTTTTATTTCCAGGATTCTGGGAGGTGGGTCATAGAGGATCCTGCTGTGATGTATGTCGGAAAGTGTTTTGCCTATGTTCTCCTCTAGGAGTTTTATAGTTTCTGGTCTTATGTTTAGATCTTTAATCCATTTTGAGTTTATTTTTGTGTATGGTGTTAGAAAGTGTTCTAGTTTCATTCTTTTACAAGTGTTTGACCAGTTTTCCCAGCACCACTTGTTAAAGAGATTGTCTTTAATCCATTGTATATTCTTGCCTCCTTTGTCAAAGATTAGGTGTCCATATGTGCATGGATTTATCTCTGGGCTTTCTATTTTGTTCCATTGATCTATATTTCTGTCTTTGTGCCAGTACCATACTGTCTTGATAACTGTGGGTTTGTAATAGAGCCTGAAGTCAGGTAGGTTGATTCCTCCAGTTCCATTCTTCTTTTTCAAGATAGCTTTGACTATTCGAGGTTTTTTGTATTTCCATACAAATTGTGAAATAATTTGTTCTAGCTCTATGAAGAATACCATTGGTAGCTTGATAGGGATTGCATTGAATCTATAGATTGCTTTGGGTGGTATACTCATT
>NW_011477820.1:8933-10929 GCF_000754665.1 Bison bison bison | reverse complement strand
CTTTTATTTCTTTTTCTGCTCTGATTGCTGTGGCCAAAACTTCCAAAACTATGTTGAATAGTAATGGTGAAAGTGGGCACCCTTGTCTTGTTCCTGACTTTAGAGGAAATGCTTTCAATTTTTCACCACTGAGGATAATGTTTGCTGTGGGTTTGTCATATATAGCTTTTATTATGTTGAGGTATGTTCCTTCTATTCCTGCTTTCTGGAGAGTTCTTATCATAAATGGATGTTGAATTTTGTCAAAGGCTTTCTCTGCATCTATTGAGATAATCATATGGTTTTCATTTTTCAATTTGTTAATGTGGTGTATAACATTGATTGATTTGCGGATATTGAAGAATCCTTGCATCCCTGGGATAAAGCCCACTTGATCGTGGTGTATGATCTTTTTAATGTGTTGTTGGATTCTGATTGCTAGAATTTTGTTAAGGATTTTTGCATCTATGTTCATCAGTGATATTGGCCTGTAGTTTTCTTTTTTTGTGGGATCTTTGTCAGGTTTTGGTATTAGGGTGATGGTGGCCTCATAGAATGAGTTTGGAAGTTTACCTTCCTCTGCAATTTTCTGGAAGAGTTTGAGCAGTATAGGTGTTAGCTCTTCTCTAAATTTTTGGTAGAATTCAGCTGTGAAGCTGTCTGGACCTGGGCTTTTGTTTGCTGGAAGATTTTTGATTACAGTTTCAATTTCCGTGCTTGTAATGTGTCTGTTAAGATTTTCTATTTCTTCCTGGTCCAGTTTTGGAAAGTTGTACTTTTCTAAGAATTTGTCCATTTCTTCCATGTTGTCTATTGTATTTCTGTGTTGTCTGTTGTGATCTCTCCATTTTCATTTCTAATTTTATTGATTTGATTTTTCTCCCTTTGTTTCTTGATGATTCTGGCTAATGGTTTGTAAATTTTATTTATCCTTTCAAAAAACCAGCTTTTGGCTTTGTTGATTTTTGCTATGGTCTCTTTTATTTCTTTTGCATTTATTTCTGCCCTAATTTTTAAGATTTCGTTCCTTCTACTAACCCTGGGGTTCTTCATTTCTTCCTTTTCTAGTTGCTTTAGAGAAGGAAATGGCAACCCACTCCAGTGTTCTTGCCTGGAGAATCCCAGGGACAGGGCAGCCTGGTGGGCTGCCGTCTCTAGGGTCGCACAGAGTCAGACAGGACTGCAGTGACTTAGCATCAGCAGCAGCCATGTTCTTCTATGGTCTGGCTTCTGAGAGGTGTTTGGACTACAGAGGACCCAAGAGGAGGCAGTCTGAGGTAGAAGGAGAAGAGGTAGGACATCGACTCCAGCTCCCTGCCTGATGGACTGCGTGCTTTTTTGGAAGGTGTAGGGCAGCTCTCTCCCTGGACCAGAGCCTACCCTCCCCAACCTTGCCACAGAGGCTCTGCTCCTGCTTCTTCAGCCCAGGATAGATGCAGCCCCAGCTATTCTAGCTCTGAGAACACCAGCATCACTTACCAGAATGCCATACCCTGTCCATCAATTCAGTTCAGTCGCTCAGTCGTGTCCGACTCTTTGCGACCCCATGAATCTCAGCACGCCAGGCCTCCCTGTCCATCACCAACTCCCGGAGTTCACTCAGACTCATGTCCATCGAGTCAGTGATGCCATCCAGCCATCTCATCCTCTGTTGTCCCCTTCTTCTCTTGCCCCCAATCCCTCCCAGCAGCAGAGTCTTTTCCAGTGAGTCAACTCTTCGCATGAGGTGGCCAAAGTACTGGAGTTTCAGCTTTAGTATCATTCCTTCCAAACTAATCCCAGTGCTGATCTCCTTCAGAATGGACTGGTTGGATCTCCTTGCAGTCCAAGGGACTCTCAAGAGTCTTCTGCAACACCACAGTTCAAAAGCATGAATTCTTCGGCACTCAGCCTTCTTCACAGTCCAACTCTCACATCCATACATGACCACAGGAAAAACCATAGCCTTGACTAGACGAACCTTTGTTGGCAAAGTAATGTCTCTGCTTTTGAATATGCTATCTAGGTTGTCATAACT
>NW_011477820.1:8668-8833 GCF_000754665.1 Bison bison bison | reverse complement strand
TTGATCATAACTTTCCTTCCAAGGAGTAAATGTCTTTTAATTTCATGGCTGCAGTCACCATCTGCAGTGATTTTGGAACCCAGAAAAATAAGGTCTGACACTGTTTCTACTGTTTCCCCATCTATTTCCCATGAAGTGGTGGGACCGGATGCCATGATCTTCGTT
>NW_011477820.1:1201-8404 GCF_000754665.1 Bison bison bison | reverse complement strand
TTCCTATTTGGAACCAGTCTGTTGTTCCATGTTCAGTTCTAACTGTTGCTTCCTGACCTGCATACAAATTTCTCAAGAGGCAGATCAGATGGTCTGGTATTCCCATGTCTTTCAGAATTTTCCACAGTTTCTTGTGATCCACACAGTCAAAGGCTATAGGTATACATATATCCCCTCCCTTTTGACACTCCCTTCCATCTCCCTTCCCATCCCACCCCTCTAGATTGATACATAGCCCCTGTTTGAGTTTCCTGAGCCATACAGCAAATTCCTGTTGGCTACCTATTTCATATGTTAATATAAGTTTAAATTTATACAGCTACCATGGAAGATGGTATAGAGATTCCTTTAAAAACTAGAAATAAAACCACCATATGACACAGCAATCCCACTTGTAGGCATTTACTTTCTTTTTTAAAAAATATAAATTTGTTTATTTTAATTGGAGGTTAATTATTTTACAATATTGTATTGGTTTATTGAAAGACACATAGTTGACATGGAGAGCTTAATATTATCAAATATCTTAATTCAATAAACTTTTCTTGGTCACATTTTTAAGTAGTTGTGGAGGGAAAAGTTCTAAATATATTTAAGGAGTTTGTATCATTTTTTCAAAATACAAATAAAGAATTTTCATACATAAAGATGATGATATCATAAGTCTTCTTCTACAGTTAGGTTAACCTGCTCCTACAGCAAAAATACCATTAGAGCACATGTATACCTGTGATGGTTCATTTTGATATTTGGCAAAACTAATACAATTATGTAAAGTTCAAAAATAAAATAAAATTAAAAAAAAAAAGTATGAAGGTAATCGTTAATCACATTTTCCATAATACTATAGTCCAATTTTGCCATCATTTCTTCAGGCATTACCTATTATTAAAATGTCATGTTCACTTGGACTATGTCAGTATATAATACTATCAAATCTACCTGATTTTGATAGAAAGTGAAAGTGAAGTCACTCAGTCATGTCTGACTCTCTGCAACCCCATGGGCTGTAGCCTACCAGGCTCCTTCCTCCATGAGATTCTCCAGGCAAGAGTACTGGAGTGGGTTGCCAGTTCCTTCTCCAGAGGATCTTCCCGACCCAGGGATCTAACCCGGGTCTCCCACATTCCAGGCAGACGCTTTAACCTCTGAGCCACCAGGGAAGCAGATTTTGATAAGTCAAAGCTAAAAAGTAGGTTAAGATAGGACTGTTTTTTCCAACTAACTCCTTTAGGATTTATTATTTTTAACAGTACTTCTTACATATGAACAATTATTTATCACTGCATTTTAAGAAGAGTAGATTTGCAAATATTTGCACAAATATTTCAGGGATGCAGCAAATATGTATGGGGCACATGCCATTATAATTACTGGTGTCAGGTGTTACCAACAGAATAAATAAAATAGTCCATCCCTTCAGAGCTTATATTCAAGAAGACATAGAGAAGCAATAAATATGATTAATGATACACATAAACCTCAATACACATAGACAGTTGGATGCCAATAAAACTATGCAGAAAAATAGAGGTGGGAAAGAGGTGGGAAAGCTGTTAGGATGTGGTGAGGCTAGCTGGTATATTTACCCTGTTATCTGACTATGCAACGTGCTAAAGCAATTTAATGCTTTGGGGATACTGTCAACAGGTCTTTCATTCTACATTTATTTTAAACCCTAGAAATGGATGTTATTGCTCTTCTATGAAGATAATTACAGTTCTTCAGGAAATTATAATTTTACTGTTTTCTTATTCCATTCTGTACCATTGACCTTCCATTTGGTATTTGTTTCTTTTCATCAAAAAGCAATTCATTATTTTCTTTATTTAGTTTTCAGTGATAAATTCTGGATATTTTGTTGTTCAAAAATTGTCTTCATCTTCAATGCTAAAGAAAAATCTCTTGAGTTTAGAGTTCTTATCCACAGTTCTTTTATTTTGACATCTTAAATTTACCATTCCCTCCAGCCTTCACTGATACAGTAGCAAAGCCATATTTCAATTAATTAATTCTCATTTCAACTATGTCCAATCTGTTGTTAAATCCAATCATGGATTCTTCAGCTTTAAATGTTATATATTTTTTCCATTCTAGAACTGTTATTTGATTTTTATACCTTTCAATATTCATCTAAAAGTCTCCAGTCCCACGTTTTATCCTCTTCAGAGTCTTAACCATGGCTATAAATTCTCTGTCTAATCAATCTTCTGTTGGGACACCATGAGTATAAAGCTGAGCTTCAGCCTGTACAAGGCAGCCCTGTTGTGACTGCATCCTTACTCCTAGAGTCCTTCAAGATCTCAATGAAATATAAATGTAAGTACCCCCTTCTGGACAGTTAGATCTGGATTTTCCTCTCTCTGAGTGATGACATTTGCAAAAGTCCCCTTCAGTTTCTCAGGCACTCAGTCACTTCACCTGAAATCCACAAAAGCCCTTGAAGCTCAAGCAGTCCTAAGTACTGGGTGAACCTTCCTATTCTTCACTGCCTTGTTAGTTTTTCATGGCTTAAAGTAAATATCCCTCAGCTTCTTTCATTTTTCTCAGCAGGAGAGTTGTCCAAAATTCCCCAATCTGCCATGACTGAAAACATAAGTCTACCCATAAGTTTATTATGGCAGCCATAGGAAAACAAGTTCTAATCAACAGTTCCATAAGGATCAGGGAAACAACACTAGGCAGATGTTTCCTAGTTTATAAAACTCAGCCTTAAAATTTGATCTCCCATCTTCAATAACTGAACCAAAATTTAATTATGGAAGAAAGAGAAAGGAAAAGAAGCACGAGGAAATGCACAACTAGAAGAATTTTCCCAAGAGGACAGGTTTCTAGGAATGTCACTGTTGAGGCTACTTTAACAAATGCTCACAAACACCTGGAATTTATTTCTTACAAATCTGGAGGCTGGCAGTCCTGAATCAGGTGCCAGCATGATCAAGTTCTGGTAAAACTCCTCTTCCAGGCTGAAGACTGCAGACTTCTCATGGTGTCCTCACCTGGCAGAAGGGGCTAAGCATTCCCTTGCAGCCTAAGGGCACTAATCTCATTCATTAACCCCCACACCCCGCATCTTGACCTAATCACTTCCCAGGGGGCCCACAACCTGATACTCGAACTTTGGGAGTTATGTTCATTCAGAGAACAGTGAAAAAGAAAAACAAAATATACATGAATATGTGTACATGGGGTTAAAATATATCCTGACTCTAACAAAAATATTTATTTTTATTCATCTAATTCACTTATTCAAATTTAATTCAGTCTTTAATAAAACTTGTATTCAAGAAAATCCTGATACATTACAACAACAGTCAAAATGACCAAAATAAAATTTAACAGAGATTCAGAAAATATTCTACAGTTAGAGTCAAAATACCACTCAAAATTATGAGTAATGGACAACTGTTTATAAAAGAAAACATAGAATTTTTTGGATCTAAAAGATTAATCTGAATGTCAGAAACATAAGCATCACAATATTACGTTAAATTAGGAGAAAGAGCTATGATTTCCTCTGCAAGCTACATGAGTCAGGCCACATCAGCATATTCATATCAATATCAGATAACTAAAGCACATTCTAATATGGCCCTTCACAATACTGAAATACACTGTAGCTTAAACCCACTGTATGATAAAAATCACAAAGCCACAGAGCTATGTAGTCTCCTTGTGTGAATCAGGAAGACTTAGTTTGCTCACTGCCACACAGCAAACCAAGACATAGGATCAAGTTAAGGATAGTGCAGTTTTGTTCAAAGATAAATGTTCTTAACAATTGGAGCTATTAGAAAAGAATAAAAAGCCAAAGCTTTCTTTAAGAGTTTGTGGACTGGTGATGGCTGAACCTTTTCACGAAGTTGTGAATGAGGACCTATCATCCTTTCACTGCTTCAGGTGCACTTTGACTATACTCAGTGCAAGCCCCACTCTCCCGAGGTCTCCTCTTGGCTCATGCTGCATTAGATGGCAGCTCTGAAGTTCAGGCTGGGTATAGAAAGAGTGGGGAGCCCGATGGGTTAGTCTCTAATGATAGCATGGAGTTTTGCTTGTGCTCTCATTACAGGTGGCTGAGGTCATTGGCAGCCCCTTCCAACTGCTATTGGATGATCTAAAGGTCCTCTGGAGAATTCCTGCTCTGCAACATATGCGTTCCAGGCATATTATCTTGATTAAGCATCTTCCTACTCAAAATTCCTACAGTGGCCTGAGTTTATCCCAGCCCATGACTGAACAAGAGCTGCATCACCTGAGTTCCACAAAGCACGAGGTGAGATACACCAGTTCAGTTCATTCTCTCAGTCGTGTCTGACTCTTTGCTACCCCATGAACTGCAGCACACCAGGCTTCCCTGTCCATCACCAACTCCCAGAGCCTAGTCAAACATGTATCCATTAAGTCAGTGATACCATCCAACCATCCCATCCTCTATCGTCCCCTTCTCCTCCTGCCTTCAATCTTTCCCAGATTCAGGGACTTTTCTAATGAGCTCGTTCTTTGCATCAAGTGGCCAAAGCATTGGAGTTTCAGCCTTAGCATCAGTCCTACCAATGTATATTCAGGACTGATTTCCTTTAGGATTGACTGGTTGGATCTCCTTGCTGTCCAAGGAACTCTCAAGAGTCTTCTCCAACACCACAGTTCAAAAGCATCAGTTCTTCAGCACTCAGCTTTCTTTATAGTCCTTTAGCTTTCTAGTCCTATAGCTTTCTCATCCATACATGACTACTGGAAAAACCATAGTTTTGACTAGACAGACCTTTGTTGGTAAAATAAAGTGAGATACATATATATCTGTAAATAAAATAACTGGTGGAATAAAAAGTTAGTTTCTTTTTCATATATTTATTTATTTGACTCAAGGTCGAATGTCTCAACATACACTGTTTCCAAAAATTTACCCTTTTAAATCACAAGCAGTTGATGCACTGGCTTGAGAGATACATTTTTTATATAATTGCTAGTTACTCTTAAGAATTGAAACACTGGTTACTTTTGAACCATTCCATTGGTGAAACTCGAGCATGAGGAAAATTATCCGTCACTAGTTTTCTACTCTCATCTTTAACTCTCTGAAAAATTAAACCTGTATGATTATATTCAACTGCTTCCCTGGTGACTCAGATGGTAAAGAACCCACCTGTGATGCAGGAGACCTGGATTTGATCCCTGGGTTAGGGAGATCCCCTGGAGGAGGGCATTACAGCCCACTCCAGTATTCTTGCCTGGAGAATCCTCATAGAGAGAGGTGCCTGGTGGGCTCTAGTCCATAGGGTCACTGTTTTCCATATGGAGTTTTATTTCACTTGGGAGTTTTGCTTTTAGTCTGAATTTAGGGAGAAATGTAAAGCCAAGTGTATAATTGAGATGGTCTTCAAGTTTAATAATTGTGGGAATGGCCTGTTCAAATGTGCAATCAATATGAGGAAGCCACTTGGTTGGACTAATTATGGAAGGTAACTTGTAGGTATTGAACTCAGAATTATTCCTACACTTAAGGGAAAACTTGTCAGTCAGAGATCAGAGCTTTGAGAAGACCCAAAGGCTTGAGTGAGGAGAAAAAGTAACACACTGGTGTTGTACCTTAGACTTATAGAGCAATGAAAAATTATTGAAGTTTTTCATAAAAGATGGAAAGACAAGGAACAAAGTAAAAGGTGAAAAGACAACATTGGGCAAAGTAAAAATCAGTGAGAAAAATAAAGTTGCAGGTTGGGGCTAGGAATAAATATCAGAATTTTCCGACCACAAACATGCTCACACACACACTCCACACAATAAAAATGATGTGCTTCTGTGTGGAATAGTATAATGTCAAATATAATGTCAATTGATAATAGCGTATTGCTGATCCTGTTGGTGATGTCAATTGTCTTGTTGTATCTCCCTCTGCACACTGTTTGCTGAACAAAACAGGCAAGGCTTGAGCAAAGAGGCTGGAAGGATACTTGAGAAGCCATCAGAACTGCAGACACATTTATTCTCTCCTAGCTGGCATGGCAGCCATAACACAGCCTCTCTCCTGGCTGATGCAGCAGTCATAATAGACATAACGTAACCATAACATAGCCATTGCATAACCTCGTATAACATAACCATGCTGTTGCTCCAGTTTAGCCCCAGTGCAGCAGCAGCCAGGGCTTTCATGGTAAAGCTCATGCAGGTGGACTGTACAAAGTAGCCCATAAACAAGTGAGTACCTCATGCTGCATATGCACAGTGCTATAAGTGATCTCAGCTGTTACATAACCATGCAGAGTCACTGTTTACAGAACATGGGGTGAGAGGGCATGAGAGCATGGAGTGAGAGAGCCTGACTGGCACCATCTTGTTAACTCCCCACAAAGGTCAAATAAACATACAGGCTCCTTTTTCAGGACCCAGTCCAAAATTTTAATAATGTTTAATAATTTTCTTAATAATTGTTTCCTTTGGAAAATTCTAATTAATGTCATCTTTTAATATATGTCTTAGCTTCTTTACTTTTTGAGGATGGGACACACTTTTGTGCAAAATTGGGAAATTTCTGATAAACTACAGTCCTTCATTTGTCTCTACACCCTGCTCAGATGGTAAACAAACTGCCTGTAGGGCAGGAGACCCAGGTTCGATCTCTGGGCCTGGAAATCCCCTGGAGAAGGGAATGGCAACCCACTGCAGTATTCTTGCCTGGAAAATTCCATGGACAGAGGAGACTGGCAAGCTACTGTCGATGGGGCCCCAAAGAGTTGAACACAACTGAGTAATTAATAGATGCAATCTCAAAAACGACAGAATGAGCTCTGCTCTTTTCAAAGGCAAACCATTAAATATCACAGTAATTCAAGTCTATGCCCCAACCAGTAATGCTGAAGAAGCTGAAGTTGAACGGTTCTATGAAGACCTAAAAGACCTTTTAAAACTAACACCTAAAAAAGATGTCCTTTTCATTATAGGGGACTGGAATGCAAAAGTAGGAAGTAAACAAACACCTGGAGTAACAGGCAAATTTGGCCTTGGAATACAGAATGAAGCAGGGCAAAGACTAACAGAGTTTTGCCAAGAAAATGCACTGGTCATAACAAACACCCTCTTCCAACAACACAAGAGAAGACTCTAAACATGGACATCACAAGATGGTCAACACCGAAATCAGATTGATTATATTCTTTGCAGCCAAAGATGGAGAAGCTCTATACAGTCAACAAAAACAAGACCAGG
>NW_011477820.1:0-366 GCF_000754665.1 Bison bison bison | reverse complement strand
TAGAAAAGGCAGAGGAACCAGAGATCAAATTGCCAACATCCGCTGGATCATGGAAAAAGCAAGAAAGTTCCAGAAAAACATCTATTTCTGCATTATTGACTATGCCAAAGCCTTTGACTGTGTGGATCACAATAGACTGTGAAACATTCTGAAAGAGATGTGAGTACCACATCACCTGACCTGCCTCTTGAGAAACCTATATGCAGGTAAGGAGGCAACAGTTAGAACTGGACATGGAACAACAGACTGGTTCCAAATAGGAAAAGGAGTATGTCAAGGCTGTATATTGTCACCCTGCTTATTTAACTTCTATTCAGAGTACATCATGAGAAACGCTGGACTGGAAGAAACACAAGCTGGAATCAA
>NW_011477819.1:8688-9387 GCF_000754665.1 Bison bison bison | reverse complement strand
TCAGAGATGAGGGAACCTCGGACCTGGGGACGTAGGGAGACCAGTGGGAAGATGGTTCTGGCGTCTACAAGCCATGGGGGGCCAGGGACTGGGAACCCCACCAGAAACTCAGGAGAGGCCTGGAGCGTAGCATTCCGTCCCGAGGACTCGGGCATGTCAGGCCTGTGGCTTCCAGGGCTGGGGGGGGCACGTGCGTGCGTGCATGTGTGTGTGTGTGTGTGCGTGCGCACGCGTGCATGCGTGTGTGTGTGCGTGCATGCGTGTGCACGTGTGTGCGTGTGTTACTGTGCACGTGTGCGCGCGTGCGTGTGTGTACGTGTGTGTGTCCTCAGGGCCCTGCTCACCCCGGGAAGCAGGGAGAAGTGAGTCAGCTGGGAGCGGGGTTGGGCCCTGGGCACCTCCAGGGGCCTCTGACTTTCCCCCACCTGGTGCCCGCCTCCCTGCCCCTGCTTTGGCCACGTGGCCTGGGTGGACATCTGCAACCTCACCTCCTGCCCACCGGTGCCCTCGACTCCTCTGTCCCCTTGTTACAGGCAAAGGGGGTGGGAAGCAGGCCCCTGGCCACCCCCTCTTTCCCCAAAGGCCCCAGCAGCCCTGCCCAGCCCTCCCAAATCCGCCAATATTAGAAAGGATTTGTGTCCCTGATAAATAATGCAAAGTTAAATTACATCCGCTCCGGCTTAAATTTTCATATTCCTA
>NW_011477819.1:3772-5137 GCF_000754665.1 Bison bison bison | reverse complement strand
CCCCTCCCCCCACCGCAAGGACTTGCTCCCAACTCATGGCCGATTCCTTCTGGTCCTCCACCCCAATGGACATGTTGGCTTTTGGTCAAAATTTTCTAGAAACCTCTGTAATAATAAAGGGCTTGTCCTTCTTGCCCTTCCCAGAGGCAAGGTTGCAGGTGGACAGGAGCCATGCTAGCAAAGCCCCTCGGAGTGCTTCCCGGCCCCGCACTGTCGGGCAGCCTTAGGACTGTACCAGGTGTGACCCTCCGGGTGTCCCCTGTCGCTAGTGGGGCCATCGTGGGGAGTGGGATGGACAGAGGCCCTGGGATCAAACTGGGGGCTCCCGTGGCCTCCCTTGCCTGCTCTCCAAGCCTCATCTCTCATCTAAGGGATGAAGATACAGCCACTAGAGAGAAATGGCGTGGCCCTCGCAGGCAGGGAGCGTTCAGCCAGCTGACCTGCTATTATGTGAGGAAGGACTTGCGACTATTTCAGAACAGATAGGGCTGGATCGTGAATGCCAACCCTCCACACGGCGGCTTCCAGAACCATCGAGGAAAGTGATACCCCTGCCAGCTACTCTGGCCAAGATTGGAGGGGGCACCTAGGACGATGGCCCTGGGCAGAGGGAGGCCTGTGTCCTCTCGGACCAGGAGGGTGGAACTGGGCCTCGACCCCGGGAGGGTCCTTGTTGGCTGTGGTGCCCTCGGAGGGGGGGACGGCAACCTTGCCACGAACGAAATTCACCAACTCATCTAGGACTTTGAACCCCAGCCCCGGGATCCCTGGTCTAGTATGCTGCAAATCTGTGTCAGAAACCAAAATTAATGAGGTCTGAATTTTGGAAGAACAAGACTTATGGCCTTGGTGAAGAGCTGATCCCAGGGAAAGTGCTAAAGAAATTGCTGGGCCGCAGAACAGAATCCCTCAAAGCTGGGGGGATCGGAGTCGTCCGAGTCACCGGGGCAGAGGCGTTGGGTTTCGCTTCAGGTGCTCCGCTGGGCCCACATTCCTGCCGGGCAGGGGCTTAGACGCTGGCACCTGTGACAAAGCCCTAACCCGGCCTCCAGCCTCGCCGCAGAGCCATTATGCTGATGAATGAATGTTTCCCAGGCGCTCAGGCCTTTTTGGCTGATTGCATTTGGACAGCCCGTTCCTCCAGCACCCCCTCGGAAGCCCGTCTATTTATTTTATTTAGTTTTGGGTTGGGAGGGGGTGGGGTGCCATCCCTGGGTCACTGGGAGTGGGGACGGGGAGGCCGGCAAGTCTCCACCCATCTGAACAATAGTGTCTCTGTTGAGCCCAGGGAGGAAAAGGAGGCAGGAAGTAGCCTGGGCATGGGGCAAGGGGCAAGAGGCCCTGGGGGCTCCTGCTTGGGGGCGG
>NW_011477819.1:0-294 GCF_000754665.1 Bison bison bison | reverse complement strand
AACGCTTGGCGGGGGCGGGTAGGGGAACTGGGCGGGGGCATGTGCAGATGCCATGTCCCATCAGGGGTGGCTCTGCCAAGAACTGTCAGTGCCAACCCCAAGTAGGGGGACTGTCCCCGGTTCCCAGGGTGGCATTAAATTGCACAGGATGGAAATCAGACTCCAGGCAGCCCACACCTGAGAAGGGACCTTCTTTGTCTGCTCTTGGGGGTAAATTCCGGCCTCCCAGCACCCCGACTGCAATTCTGTCCACTTAATTTGGCTTTTGTCTGGGTGGCCCCCAGAGGGGATAGA
>NW_011477818.1:23342-26003 GCF_000754665.1 Bison bison bison | reverse complement strand
CATGCATTGGAGAAGGAAATGGCAACTCACTCCAGTGTTCTTGCCTGGAGAATCCCTGGGACGGGGGAGTCTGGTGGGCTGCCGTCTATGGGGTCGCACAGAGTCGGACACGACTGAAGCGACTTAGCAGTGGGGTAATTAATAAAAAACCTAATTTAATGCATTGTGTGAGCATTAGGACAAAGTTAATAACACTTAATATTAAAAACCCAACAGAAACCCATGCATATATAGATTTTTAAAAAATATGGCAAGTGCCATTGCACACTGCTGGGGGAAAGAGGGACTAATTCAATAAATGGTACTAGGAGTGTTGGTTATCCAAATAGGCAAAAAATGAAGTTACCTATTTAGCCCATACTAAAGCTATTCCAAACTGAATTAAGGACTTAAATGTTAAAATCAAAACTTTAAAATGTGAGGGAGTAACTTGGGGTAGGAAGGATTATTTAAACAAGACAAAGAAGGCACTTATCATAAAAGACTGGCACTTTTTATATTGAAATAGAGATCCATACAGTGAAAAGACAAGGCGCAAAACGAGATACGTAACGACACAAGCAACCGACAAGAATTTAACATTCCTGAGCGCTAGGAAACAGTACGGAAACACACCCCACTGAGAAGAAAACTGGACCAACGACCAGAATAGGCACTTCCGGAAGAGGAAGCGTCGGCGAACACACGGAAAAGCTACGAAAGAGGCTCAACGCGCAGACAACTGCGGAACCGCAGCAGAGCAGCCAAAGCCCCAGGTGCAACTCGCCGGGCGGACCCGCACCGCCGTCGTCGTTGCTCGGCAACCATGCGGCCGCAAGGCGGGGCCGAACCTGTGGCGCTTCCGCCTGGCCCGCCCCACCCGACCGGAAGTGACGGCCACGAGGGGGCCCCGAGCGGGCCCTGCGGCGGCGCGGCAGCAGTCCGGCAGCCTCGCAGGGCGCGGCGGCAGGTGAGTAGCGCGTCCTCGTCCTCCTCGCGCGTGCGCGCCGCGGGGCTAGCGCGGTCCGCCTCCTCCCTGCCCGCAGATTGTGTCCGCGCCGCCGCGGGGTCCCAGGAGACCCCAGCCCCCAGGGCCCGATCGTGCTCGCGCCCAGCGCCCGGCATTGGGGTCCGCGCTTGTCCGCGCCGCCCGGTGGGTGGAGGCGCTCTGAGCAGATCCGACTCCCGCAGCCCAGGCTTCAGTTCACCCCCAGGACAGGATTAACTTCCACCCCTCGTTAGCTGCTCGGGAGGCGAGCCAGCCATTGCTTCATGGGTTGCCTGGGAGTAATTTTAAAATATGCTAAGACACGATATCCGTGAGCTGCCGCTACCCACAGTCAGAGATCCACGTCCTGTTACTAGGACAGCGCCTGTCAGACGACCGGCCCGGTAACCAAAGCTCAGCTGACGGTTACTTATCTATGGGGTGATCGCTGTCTGCAGCCGGTCTTCTAAGCAAAAGCAAGGCAGAGTTGAAAAGGAGGAAGAACGCTGTCGTCTGTGAGACTTCAGCTCCCCCGTGAACTGACCGCCTGGGAACTGACAGGCAAATCCTTGCAACCCTGTAATTTCAGCCGAGGAGCTTGTGCGATGGGCTTGCCTCCTCCTAGGCTGCAGATTGCCTGGAGAATTCCATGGACAGAGGAGCCTGCCAGGCTACAGTCCATGAGCAAAGAGTAGGACACGACTGAGCGACTCACTCACTCAGGCTGCTGATATCTTGAGCCTCACGCAGACCTCTCCCCTCCTCTCTTGCACTTTGACTGTGAGCCTGAAGTTACAGCAGCTCAAGGGAACTCAAAAAGTGCCGGGGAGAGTCGGGGGCGGGGGGGAGGCATGGTTGTCTGTGCTGAGGATATAGCACTTACCAAGGAATTCCTGTTCTCAAGGAGCTTCAATTCTATGGTAAGATACAGATAGTAAGTACAATAAGTTAGCTAAATTAGGAGCAGGAAAGGGTGAAATGAAAATGGCCCTGTTAACAACCAAGTGAAGATTTGCTTGGGCATTTTACCAGTTCTGTGAGCCCATGTTGCACTGGTTCTAGTGCTTTCGGCTTCGAGTGTCAAGCATCTATTAAAACTAGTTCAACCTCTGGAGGGACTTCACTGCCTTTCATTTAGGAATGTCCAGGGGACCAGAAGCAGATGGGGCCAGCAGCTTAAATGAGACCATCAGCATCTGATGATGGCACATGGGGTCTCACTAGTATCACCTCACGTAACTCTTTAATCTGTTTATGTGTTGGCTTTCTTCTCAGGTTCCTGACTCTGTCCTACCTGCTTGTATTAGTTATCTGCTGCTCTGTAACAAATCAGCACAAAGTTTAATGGATTAAAACATCAAACATTTATTATCAGTTTCTGTGGGTCAAGAATTCATGAGTGACTTAAGTGATTATGGTTCAAGGACTTTCATGGGGTTGCAACCAAGGTACTGGCTGGGGCCACAGTCCTCTGACATCTTGATTGGGACTGGAGGTTCTGACTCCAGGATAGCGTGCTCACTCAAGCCCTCAGTGCCTTCTGGGCTGTTGGTTGGAGTCCTAATATCCCAGCTTGGGGGGCTTTTGCACAGGGCCCACGGCCTCCTCGCCTCAGAGCAGGACGTCAGAGAGGAGAGGATGGTGAAGCCACCACACCTTTATGAACTTGTTTTGCAGTTTTGCTGGTTCTCCCG
>NW_011477818.1:13752-21170 GCF_000754665.1 Bison bison bison | reverse complement strand
CCTGGAAAATCCCATGGATGGAGGAGCCTGGAAGGCTGCAGTCCATGGGGTCGAGAAGAATCGGACACGACTGAGCAACTTCACTTTCACTTTTCACTTTCATGCATTGGAGAAGGAAATGGCAACCCACTCCAGTGTTCTTGCCTGGAGAATCCCAGGGATGGCAGGGCCTGGTGGGCTGCCGTCTATGGGGTCACACTGAATCGGACACGACTGAAGCGACTTAGCAGCAGAGGAAATTAAATCTGCCTTAGAACTCAGGTAAAAGGCTTCTTCCATGTGATTTTATGGATAAATCTGCAAAACCTTGTTCTGTGTAATAGTCGCTCATCTGAAATGCAGGTGGCTAGTCCTTAGCTCACTCTTAGGCAGTGTTCCAGCCACCCTCACCCGCTCTGACAGGTGTGGTCTTGAGTCTTGTGAAGGAAAAGGATTGTGCTGAGGTCTGGTCCCTAAGCACTGACCTGCCCGTGAAACACTTGTCTTTATCCGGGAACCGTGAATGATCTTAAAATTTGACCTCATTTGAAAGATGATGAAGGGCGTCGTCTTTGTCTTGAGATTATTTGCTTAGTGACAAGAGGAAATAGTTGTTCGGCTGTAAACAACTGAACACTGAAGTGGGCATTGTCTGACTTCTGCTTTGCTCAGCTGAAAACCCAGTTTGCCCAGTTGGGTTCTGTGGGCGTCTCTCACATGCATACCTCTGGTTGAATGCTGTTGCAGCAGCCCTGATGTAAAGACATTCCTAGGCCGCTTGTGTGTGTCACAGCTGGCTTTGGGGACAAGCCTTGGGGCACTTGTACGTAAGATGGATTCATGATTACAGGTCAGGAGGTCTGAGCACCAAGACAAGCTCTTGAGTGAAGCTTTCTCCCCACGTAACTGACACTTACCCAGTGTCTGCCGTGTGTTTGGCACCGGGGAGTCTGCCTGCCCTAAAATAGCTCCCGGTCAGTGGCTGCGGGAGGAGTATGATGGGCGCTTTGAAAGAAAAAGGCCGAGTTCTCTGGTGGAAGGTGGCCCGCCCGGTCCATGGGGCTTGCGCAGAAAAAAGGCCGAGTTCTCTGGTGGAAGGTGGCCCGCCCGGTCCATGGGGCTTGCGCAGAGCTTCCTGAGGTTTGATGCGGTCCAGCCGAGGCTTGGAGGATTGAGAGGGCCTCCTGGCAGGGGACCCAGCCCCACAGAAGACTTGAAAACCAGCCCCCTTACTGGTCAGGTCACAGCACAGCCAAGTGAGCAAAGGCAGTGGATACACGATTAGATGCTGTGTGTTCTGTCCTTTATGATTCCTGCGCCTTTGAAATATAAGCCCGGTGAGTGTGAATTAGGGGGAGAGATGCCCGTGGAGAGAAGTCTGCTTCCCCCTCACCCCCACCGTAAGAGTCTTGCTGGACCTGATCAGTCCTCGATTAAACCTTTTCCTGGTTTAATCCAGTGACAAAATCCTTTTGGTTTCTCTCACTAACTGGTGAAGCTAAAAGAGTGAGGTTAATCTATAGTCAGAGTTTTTCCTGAGTTTTCCCTGCATGTTTTTCATGTTTTCTAATTCACAGTTACCTTTGATTAAAATAATATCTGCTTTGTGAGGCTGTCACCCTCGTAAGGTCAAGTAACAGAAGCAGCTATTCCTGCATGAGTGGAGGAAGGCGGTCTGTGTCTCCACCAGGACTTCTGGGCAAATACCAGCGGTGCCTCCTTCCTTCTTCCCTCACAAAGCAGACTGTGCTTCCATGTTCTGAAAATTCTCAGCTAAAACCAGAGTTAAGATTTTAAGGCAGGCAGTTTAAACAAAAATTTACTTACTTTAAGCCAATTTTTAAAAATATGCAAACAGCCTTTCTGTTTGAAGTGCTTAATTTTCAACGTCTGACCTCTTTGAATCGTAGTCTGAAAATTCCTTTAAAAGAATGCTGTGGGGACTCCCCTGCTGGCCCCAGTGGCTAAGAATCTGTCTTGCAATGCAGGGCACATGGGTTCGATCCCTGGTTGGGGAACTAAGATCCCACAAGCCTCTCTGCACAACCAAAAAAAAAAAAAAGGAATGCTGTAAATTTGAACATTTTAAAATTGGGCAGGGGGTGGGGGTGGGGGACACGTTTCTTATTAAACTCCTCTAAAATGATCTCTCCAAAAAAAAGTTACCAAATTTTAGTTTAAAAAGTTAAGCCCCTGCTTTCATAATCCCTGTAGAATTGTCAGGTCTTTGTTGGGGCAATTCTCCCTTGTTAGACTCTTTGTTAGCCTTGTTAGACTCTGTGCTTTCACTGTGCATCAAAGTTAGGGTGAAGCTTTTTTATTTTTGACTTTTCTGTTGTCTCTGACTCAGTAAACTCTTCTCAGAGAAAGAACTCTTGGAGGAAAAGGAGTTATTTCTTTTCTCCAAATACTGCATCTTCTTGCCCCTCCAAATGTTAACTCTTGCTGGGTGTTCTGTCCTTCCCTGCTGGGCGGGTGCGCAGATTTGGCCTTGAGCAGACACACCCAGGGGAGCTGGGTGAGGCTTCTTAGTGCTGGGGGTGGTGGCAGGGCAGGCGGCTTTGAAAAGCCTCACACAGTGATTGCATGTTTATCTCAAGCAGGTGATTCTTAGACTCATACCTTTTACCTTAACAGATATCATCTCCATGCATTTTCTTTCTTAACCTCTCACTTTTCCCTTCATTTCTTTTTTCTGTTGGTTTACTTCTGTAGTTATTTGGGAAGCTCAGAAGCATCAGGAGAAAAAAAAAACCCAGTGACCGAAAATCCTGTGAATCAGCTTGATTTCTGTCGTTAAGTCCCAGAGCAGCTTAGAAATGACAGAAAAGGACAGGGCTGCAAATGAGGTCAGGATTCAAATCGCTGAGCCTCAGGGCCTTGCCCTTTATTATCTTTGCTTTCTCTGTTGTATCCTAACAGCTGTTACTTGAGGTGAAACTGAAAGTCACTCAGCCGTGTGTGACTCTTTGCGCCCCCATGGACTATACGGTCCATGGGATTCTCCAGGCCAAGAATACTGGAGTGGGTAGCCTTTACCTTCTCCAGAATCTTCCCAACCCCGGGATCAAACCCAGGTCTCCCACATTGCAGGTGGATTCTTTACCAGCTGAGCCACCAGGGAAGCCCAAGAATACTGGAGTGGGGGTAGGCTATCTCTTCTCCAGTGGATCTTCCCGACCCAGGAATTGAACCAGGATCTCCTGCATTGCAGGCGGATTCTTTACCAGCTGAGCTATCAGGGAAGCCTCATTTGAGGTGAAAGCGGCTTCATTCCTTAGGTGTCCGTGTGCCCAGCGTGGGCTGTGCTTTCCTTCAGTATCTATTGCCGTGATACTGATGAGGATGCGTACACAAGGCTCCCACGTTGTTTTGCTGACGTAAAAAATATGCATTCCATGCCCAGGCTGGTCTGTCTTTCCAGCGGGCCTGTTACTGAGAGCCCATCGGTGGGGGGCTGTGGGTCTTTCCTGTGTTGGCAGGTGAGGGCTAGTTAATCAACACACCTGGGTTTGGGCTTCGTTCCGGGGTTAGGGTTGCAGAGGCTTCATTGCGGTATTAGAGGCAAAAGACCTGTTAAGTTTCTCTTATTCCCCCTTTGTGTGGAATTGAACCAGAGCAGCTGCGACCTGAAAGAGACTGGAAAAAAGCCTGACGTTCACCGACTGACTGATCCGGCTCCGGGGAGACTTTGGGCACTGTACTCTGCAACTGCCAGGCTCAGGGGTCGGGCTGACACCCTGAGCCACTCTCAGCGCCTTCAATTGTGAGCGGTGCTGTGGGCACCCAGGCCAGGTCCAGGTGTACCCTTGGCTTTGGGGACCCTGGAGCCCCGCCACGCCCTCACGGGCTCCCCTCCTGCCCAGGCAGGCCCTTCGTGACCTCAGGCACCTGTGCTGTCCTCTTCGGGGACTCGCTGTACGTGAGCAGCAGAGAACCAGAGGGACGTTCTCCCCGTGGTGGGGAGGGAAGTGATTGCCGTGGGGGGCCTGCAGAAAGGCGGTGATTGGTTTGAAACAGGCGGGGGGATGTTGGCTGTTCTCAGAGGTCTTTGCAGAAACTCCACTGTGGTTGATGTTCTGCCAAGAACAAGCAGAACAAAGCACAAACAGTTCTCTGACTCTGGAGCAGAAGCCTGGAGATCAGGCAGCTCCAGGGCGGCGCCAGCACTGGCAAAGCTCTGACCCCCCCTTCTTTATTATTTTTTAAACTGTGTACTTGGAACTAATTATAGGTTCACAAGATGTTACAGAAAGCTCGCAGGGCTGGCCCCGGCGCTGGTGACGTCCAGCGTGGTGTCGGAGGCGCTGTGGTGCAGACCCGCCTCCCCCGGCCGCCAGCCCCCGCATGGTCTCCCTGGTCCGGGGGTGGGGGGGCGGTCGGCAGGCAGCGCGGTGGGCGTGTGGACCCCCCACCTGACAGGAGAGCCCCGCCTGGCCAGCCCTAGGGACCCAGGAAGGAGGAGGAGTCCAGGGAGTGGTTTAGAGTCTTTCCCCAGTCTTCCCTCTGTGCATGGTTTGTTTCCAGGTGAATCAAGTCTTGTACTTGGTAAGGTTTCTCTCCTAAGAACACAAACCTTCCCCAGGAAGGAACACAGTATCCTTCACCTGTTTGTTACAAAGTATCTTTAACTTGGAACTCTGTTAATGATTAAAAGGAGAAAAGTTATTCAGAGTAACTA
The DNA here is from genome assembly GCF_000754665.1 of Bison bison bison. NCBI lineage: Eukaryota > Metazoa > Chordata > Mammalia > Artiodactyla > Bovidae > Bison > Bison bison. Next base: position 16,510 of record NW_011477818.1, on the reverse strand, counting down.
GAGTCAGCTCTTGACTCAGGGAGGTGCCTGGAGTTCTGGCTCCTAAGGGAGAAAGGCAGCAGGGCGGAGAGCCAGCCCTGCTCCGGCCTCCAGCCAGAGACACCCTGGGCCCGCCCCCGCACACTGTTACCTCACAGGAGCTGAAACGGCTCTCGAAGTCGCTGCAAGGTAGAGCTCAGTGTTTCACTTTCCGGAGTGGCTTACTAGTGGCCCCTGAGCCATGCGTGCAGGCTCTGCCTGAGGTGAGGTCGGTGGCCTTTGGCCTTGCTTGGGGCCTGCGTGGTGCACAGCAGGATGGAGAGCCTGTGCTTCCGCGGGGCTAGTCTGTCTGTGCGCCTGCAGTGCTGTCTCCGGACTCCTCCAGGGCCCTGTTGGGAGGGTGCAGGGCTGGAAACGGGGCCAGCCCAGGGGGTGGGCGGTCCACAGTGGATGCACAACCGGAGGGGTGACCAGCTTGTCCCAGGAGCATCCCACTGAGAGAGCCCGAGGCAGAGCATGGTGCCAGCGCCGACTGCCCCCAACTGTGGGCCCGAAGAGCCCCGGCCACCTCAGGTCCCTGGTGCCCACCGATTTCTGAGTTTGGCTCTCCGGCTCCCCTCCATTCTGGCACTGTCTGTGTGACTTAGCCACTGAACCATGCAAACAACAACCTCTTTCCAACAAATTCTCTTTCTACCAATATTAGCTGCTGTATTTTGGCAAACAGGAACCTTGGGTGTGTAGCGAGGTCGGACGGGTACCTTGGACAGGACACCAGAGAGCCCGCACCTGTCATGGGCCGCAGCTCTAGGGGCAGGCGGTAGCCTCCTGAACATGGTTTTTCATTAATGGTCTTTAGACGCTGGGAAGGCTTACGTGTAAGAGAGGGATTAGATGTGACTCCACAGCACAGAATCTGGGCCGGGAGCTGGTCTCGGGAGGCAGATTTCAGCTCGCAATACCACAGGTTCCCAGCAACCAGGCCTGTGCGTCCCTGCCGTCTGCAGGCCCCACACCATTTCTGTGCCACCGCCGGCAGGACAGCAGTGTGCTCAGTGTCATCTAATACTTTCCTTTAGTCAACTCACTTTTTCTGGGTTTAATACATTTGACGAGAACTGCCCGCGGGGTCGGGGACACAGAGCTTGAGAGGGGGCCGCATCCCAAGTCCCCAGTGGCCGGGGGGGCCGGGCACAGCACCCACACCCTGACTCCCAAAGCTCTGCTGCTGCTCTGGATACCAAAGCGGGGCTGAAAATGCCCACCACTTGGCAAAAGAGGTAAACCTCCCAGCATGAGGGCGCCCGTTCAAAACACCGGTGTTGACGACCTGTCTGTGAGCCGGCTTCCCAGACCCTCTCTCCTAGTGCCCCCCTCCTCCCCTGCAGTCAGATTCTGGGCTGAGAGGAGGCCCTGGTCACAAGCCTTGCTCCATTTCCTGTGTCCGGCTCATTTCCTTGACAGGCTCACTTTTTCACGATGTGAAAACTCCTGTCTCAACATTGAGGAGAAGGCACAGACATCTGGTTTTTTCAGTTGTGGTAATGTACACGTAACATGGAGCTTACTATCAGTGACATTTAGTACACGCGTGAGGTCTGCAGCCATCGTTACATCACAGGACAAAGCAACGCCCGATAGCAGTCGCCTCCCCTGCCCCTGGCACTCACTCACCTACTTTCTGCCTCAAGGGAGCTGCCTGTTCTGGACACACTGAAATGAAGCCGTTCAGTGTGTGACCTGTGTCTGCATAGTCCCACCAAGGGAGTGTTCACAGCTGTGTAATAGTCCATCACGTGGGCAGACCCGTGCTGCTTACCCACCGCCTGTAGAGAGACACTGGGGTTGTTCGAACCATGAAGCTCTGAGCCTCAGTGTGTAGGGGCTCTGGGTCTCCTGGGGGGGCGCCCGGGAGTGGCGCCGCTGGGTCAGACCGTGGCCCTGTGGCTGACCATCCGAGGAGCCGCCAGGCTGCCTCCACGGCAGCTGCCGCGATGCCCGCCCCCTCAGCCGCACACGACTTTTCCCCAGGGTCCCCACCTCCTCCTCCACGCTTACATGTTTTCACTTTATTACTAAAGCCGCTCTAGTGGGTGTATACACAGGTTTTTATTACATAAATAGAGAAAAGCCATTAAAGGGGGAAAGTAAAAAGTTTATACAGGGAATCGGCGCTCTCTGTGGCCTCTTCCTGCTTCCCTCACCCACCCCGTGGGAGCCCGTCACACTGTCCTGGTTTTAACCTCCAGCAGGGCCTCCCTCTCGGGCAGATGAGGATTTCACCCACTAAGACCCTGTGATCCCCCGCGTCCTCTCAATGTGATCTGTGTCTGTTAGGACACTGGTTTGGCTGTTTAAAAAGAATCAAAATAACAAATACCTGGCCTTCCACAAGACAGAAGTGTGGGACTTCCCTGGTGGTCCCGCGGTTTATCTCCACCGCAGGGGGCTTGGGTTCGATCCCTGGCAGGGGAACTGAGATCCCACGTGCCAATAGGCATGGCCAAAAGCTAAAATAACAGCAGTGTGTTTCCTTCTCACACAACAAAGAGCTCGGGGCTTGGTGGTGGTGGTGTGCAGCTGTCAGTGGGTCACCTCTTCAGAAGGGTTTTCCCCTGTGTTTTCCGAGCCAGCCTTCCCGGGTTGCCTCCCTGCCCACGCCTGGTGCACTCGGAGATGGGGCAGGAAGGAGGGAGGTGGCCCACACCCTCATTTCCAGCAGCAATCAGCTTGCCGCGCTGTGTATCAGAAGCTGAACCTGTGCTCTCCGTGCCTTTAG
>NW_011477818.1:7729-13475 GCF_000754665.1 Bison bison bison | reverse complement strand
CCGGGGCAAGCAGGCGGGAGCCGTGGTGTCTGCTGCCTCTGAGACCACAACCTCCCGGTTCAGAGCCCTTCTCCAGAGGAGCCGTGATGCTGTCTCCTGGCTGATGGGCCACAGCCACGCCAGCTCCTGACCGCCTCTCCTTCTGTCGCCACTGCAGTGGCCGGGAGGTGAACTCAGGGATGTGCACACGATGACGGACGGCAAGGACTTGGAGGCCGAGATCCACCCGCTCAAAAGCGAGAACAGGAAGGTACCGGAGAACGCGGGGGCCCCAGCAGGAAAGGAGCCCCGCGGGACGCCGGCCCCGCAGACTCGCCTCTCGCACTGCCGGACCGCGGCCTTCTTCCTCTCCCTGTTTGTCTGCCTCCTCGTGGTGTTCGTGGTCTCCTTCATCATCCCGTGTCCGGACCGGCCGGCGTTGCAGGGGGTGTGGAGGATCGATTACAATGCGGCAGGTGTGGGCGGCGGGGTCGCCAAGGGACCCCGGGTTCCCTGGAGTCTCAGAAACGGGAGTGCCCTCGGGATAGGGAGTGGGGTCGGGAAAAGAAAGGGGCCCGTGTGGTTACTTTCCTGACTTAAAAAAAGATATTAGCAAGAGAGCCCTGGCAGAATAGATGCAGAGAAGGCCGTCCCAAAGGTGAGAACCAGGCCGCTGGTCTGCTGTGGGCCTCCTGCCGGGTTCCAGCCCTCCCTGCCGTCTGGTGCCCATGATTTGGGCCTGCAGCTGAATCTGCTTCCTGGGCACGCCCCTGCCCACTGGGTGCCGTCCCGCATCGGGGGCCTGCGTGCTCACAGCCTAGCAGTGCTGCTTTGAACAGACTGGAAGCCCTCTCTGGTGGAATAGGGCTTCCCTCATAGCTCAGTTGGTAAAGAATCTGCCCGCAGTGTGGGAGACCTGGGTTCAAACGCTGGGTTGGGAAGATCCCCTGGAGAAGGGAAAGGCTACCCACTCCAGTATTCTGGCCTGGAGAATTCCACAGACTGTATAGGCCTCGAGGTCACAAAGTCGGACACGACTGAGCAACTTTCACTTTCTGGTGGAATGAGGGAAATTTCTTCCATGAGCCCCACTTACAGTCGGTTCTGTTCAGAATTTGGTGCTTAGTTTTGAGAGCGAGTGGTAACATGTGCTTCTGTGTTGATTTTTATCGGGTTTACTGAGAGATAATTCATGTATCATTATATCCACCTGTGCTGAGCGCATGACTTGGTGACTTTTAGTCAGCTGAAGGCCTGAGCACCTGGGCAGCTGTCTCTGCATCCAGCACTGAGACCGTCCCCTCATTCCTACCCGGCTCCTCGCCGTGGCCTGTCCCCACCAGCAGCTCCTGTCCACGTGCACTTGCCAGTCCTGGACATTTCATGTGAATGAAATCCTGTAAGACGCGTCTTCCCTTCTCTCACATGAGTTCATCCGTGTTCCTTTGTGTGGATAGGATGTTCATCCACTGACCAGCTAGTGACCATTTGCATCATTTCAGTTCCTGACTTTCATGAGTAACACTGCTGTGAACATTTGTGTACAAATCCTTGTGTGGACATGTCCTGTTTTTCTTGGGAAGACCGGCAGCAACAGGGTTGTTGAACCTCACACTAAGTCCGGTTTGACTCCGGTCCCTTCCAGGCCTCCGTTTCATGTCCCCACTGGGCAACGCTCGTCATGGTCTTTGCCGTGTGACCTTCCTAGTGGGTGTGAAGTGGTGTCTCACTGTGGTTCGCGTTTCCCTGGTGGCTAGCAACGTTCACGTGAATTATCGGCTGGTCTTACTCCTTCTGTGGTGAGCGTCTATTCACATCTTCCGCTCACTTAAAAGTATGATTGTCTTATTATTAACACAACATTGTTAATCAAATATACGTCAGTCAAAAATTTTTAAGGTTTTTATATTAATATCTTCCAAGTACAAGTCTTCCGTCACATATATGATGTGTGAATATGTGTGACTCATCTGGGGCTTGTCTTTTCATTCTCTTTAGGGTGTCTACTGAAGCACAAAAGTTTTAAATTTTGATGAAACCAAATATATCCATTTTTTTAGTGTGGATTTATGCTTTTGGTGTCTAAGGACTCTTCGCCTAAGTTACGGCCATGAAGATTTTCTCCGGGTTTTCCTGTTATGGTTCTCGCTCTGCCATTGAGGTCTGTGATCCACTCTGAAGCTGCCCACGCCCCCACCCCGCCCACCCAGAGGGCACTCGCGTTTTCAGTCCCTCTGGCGGGAAGCTGCTGCTTTCTGATCTTACCGCGTGTGGTCCCCTGCTGATGCAGGGTGGGCAGCCCAGAAAACTCTGGTTATGTGTCTTAAATCAGTGCTTTTCCAATAATGGGGGAGAAGGCAATGGCACCCCACTCCAGTACTGTTGCCTGGAAAATCCCATGGATGGAGGAGCCTGGTGGGCAGCAGTCCATGGGGTGGCTAAGAGTCGGACACGACTGAGCGACTTCACTTTCCACTTTCATGCATTGGAGAAGGAATGGCAACCCACTCCAGTGTTCTTGCCTGGAGAATCCCAGGGACAGAGAAGCCTGGTGGGTTGCAGTCCATGGGGTCGCACAGAGTCGGACACAACTGAAGCGACTTAGCAGCAGCAGCAGCAGCAGCAGCAGCAGCAGCTCCAATAATGTGCGCCTTCAGTCTGCTCCCAGAGTCCTGAAATGGGAGCTTTTCACAATTCTATCTCATTTTACCGTTATTTTTGGAGGAGAGGGTTTATTTGCCAAGCTCTTCACCACTTAACTATGAAAGTCTTTTGTCCGGTATTCAATTTTTATTTTTGTGGTAAAACACATATCACCAAAAAAAAATTGCCATTTTAGAGTAAACAGCTGAGTGGCGTTCGTTCAGAAGACCGCGTGACCATCATTGCTTTTTCAAAACTTTGGTCACCTCAGAAGTTCTATGGCCGGTGCAGGGCGCCTGTCCACCCGCCTTCCCGCCCAAGCGCTCCCGCTGTCTGTGCTGCTTCGTCTCTGGGGGGGGGCCTGTGCTTAGCCCCTCACGGGACTGGAGGTGTCTTTTGTGACTGAGGTGTCTTTTGTGACTGGCTGACTACACTCGAGGCTCATCCATGCTGCAGCCTGATGCAGAATTTTGCTCTTTTTTTATGAGTGAATAACAATCTGTTTTATGGATGGATCACATTTTGTTTATTCTTCGAACCATAGACACCTGGCTTATTTCCATGTTTTGGCTTTTGTAAATAACGCAGCTGTGAACGTTCCTGTACAAGTGACTACTTGAGTCCCTGCTTTCGGTTATGCTGGCTGTTCACCCAAAGAATGGGAGTGCCGGAGCGCAGGCTAATTCTGTGTTAACTTTCTGAGAAACTGCTGGGCTGTTTTCCACAGCAGCTGCCACATTTTACATCCTCAGGAGCGAAGGACAAGGGCTCCGGACCGGAAACTCCGGTTTTCTTTTATTTTAATAATCGCCGTCCTAACAAGTAGGAGATGGTGTCTCCTCACGGTTTTGGTGTGCTTCCCTTATTACTAGTGATGTTGAGTGTCTTTCTGTGAGCTTATGGGCTATTTGTACATCTTGTTAGGAGAAACATCTTTTCCAGTCTTTTGCCTATTTTTGAATTGGGTTGTTTTTGTTGCTGTACACTCTGGATCCTCCTCGTCAGGTGCGCAGTCTGCAGACGCGTCATCCCTCTCTGTGGCTCTTCTTCCCCCTCTCCTGACAGTGCCCCCGATCAGGTCCAGTTTGCCTGTTTTTCCCTCTTGTCGCCTGTTTCTTTTGTTGGTTTGCCCCAATGTTTCTTTTTCTAAGAGTTTTATAGTTCTGGCTCTTCAGTTTAGGTCTTTGATCCATTTTGAGAAAATTTTTGTATCCGGGGTGAGGTAAGGGCCGCATTTCATTCCCTTAGATGTCTGATTTTAAAGCATGTAGTTTGTCGTCTGAATCCTTGAATGGAGGAAGGGTAGCCCCTGTGAGCATGGACTCCAGATCCCAGGCTAATTAGGGCGGGCCTCGGCCCTGATACAAGGTGCTGCCCAGGTGTCCTTAGCACCTGGTGCCCCCTCTGGAGGGCATGGGGTCGCCAGCCCACGGAGGCGGCACTGCCCTGCTTCCCTCCGTGCGCAGCCGCACCCAGCTCCGGCCCCATGGCACAGAGCGGGGCACACCAGGCCTGGCCTGGGAACGTGGCTGGTGTTTCCTTTCCAGTCGCCTATGACTTTCTGGCCGCAGAAGACGTGAACAAGGACAAGATCCAGGATATTCTCTTTCTTTATAAAAATACCAACAGCAGCCACGGCAATTCCAGCTTCTCCTGTGCTGATGAAGGTACGTTTTGTTTTTATCCCAAAGCTGAGCACTCCCTGCAGGAGGAGGACGGGTCCCCTGGCCTGCTCGGGGTTTGGGGGAGGCAGCTGGCGGAAGTCCTGGACACGCCCACATCGCCCCCTCCCTGTCTGACCCCTGGGGCTCGGGGCCAAGGCCCGGGGTCACGCTGCAGCCAGCGGCTGCCCTCCGTCCAGGTTTTTCCTGCCCCTGCACCTTCGTGGCTGCTGTGTCCGGGGCCAGCGGCAGCGTCCTCTGGGAGAGGCCTGTGGCCCAGGACAGGGCCTTCGTGGAGTGCGGCATCCTGCAGCCCAGGGGCAGCGCGGCGCCCTCTGCCTGCGTCGTCCTAGGCAGGCCCGGCTCTCTCGTCGCTGTGGACACGCTCACAGGTGGGCTGCTCCCTGCAGCGGGCCCCCTGGGCTCGAGGGTCTCAGGGCTACACACTCCTCAGGGGTCAGCTCGCCCTCCCCAGGGGCAGTGAATCTGGACAGGAGGGAAGGCCCGGGCTTGGGGGTCGTGAGGAGTCACACTCCATTGTCCTCCCCTCCAGTTCGGCTGCGGGCACCTGGGGCTGGGGCAGCCAGTTGCTGCCCACTCGCAGGGCAGGTGCAGGTGCCAGGCCAGGTCCAGGGGGAACAGGGTGTGCGCAGGTCCATCTCAAGCCGCGAGGCGCATACACGCCTTAAAGACAATAGGCCCAGGTCCCCTTCCAAGGCCCTGAGGAATCCTGCACCTTGACACTAGGGTGGTTCAAGGTGGCACTTGCTTTATAAGCTGTGGTTTTAAGGACAGGCCGGATGTGGGCAGGTTGTACCTGGGTCAGACGCCGTCAGGTCAGCACCTGCAGCCCCCGGGTCCCCACCAGCCTGCACCTTCATTCTTGCCCGGTGCGTGCATGTGTGTGACCCCAGAGAGCAGCAGTGAGCCATGCCCTGCCTACCTGGGAAGGGGAGGTCCACATCGGCCAACCTGAAAACACAAGGCGGGCAAAGGAGGACACCGTTGACTGTGCCTGCGGGCCACCCAGCGGTCACGCACACAGCGCTTGTGTCCTATGTTCCGTTTCAGGGAAGACCCTGTGGAGCCAGCCTAGCAGCTTCGGGGGAAATGCGTCCGTCCTGAGCCCTCTGCTCCGCGTGCCTGACCTCGACGCCGACGGGGCCCCGGACCTGCTGGTCCTTATCCAGGAGGAGAACCAGGTACCGCCCCATCCCAGCTGTGCGGCCTCCCCATCGGGGCCTCGTTCGGGGCCCTGAGACGGGCAGAGAGCACACTCCCCGCCAGAGCCGCAGGCGCAGCTCTGAGAATGCGCAGGCAGCCCCACAGCCTCCAGCCTCAGCCCTGGACGCCCCGCCAGCGGCCTGAGCCCCGTCTCCTCCGCTTGGGCTGCAGGTCAACGGCTCCATCTACTCAGGTGGCACCGGGCAGCAGGTCAGCCCCCCAGACAGCCTGGGTGTGGA
>NW_011477818.1:3795-5801 GCF_000754665.1 Bison bison bison | reverse complement strand
TGCCTCCATACCCCTGACGGGCCCAGCCAGCCCCAGCCCGCCCGGCCTGGTCTCCGTGACTAAACACAAGGTGCAGGACCTCGTCCTGGCCGGCAGGGTGGTCCACCTGGCCGAGGGTGGTGCCGAGAGCGACCAGGCCGTCCGGGACCGGCTCTCCCGCCTGCGGTACCGGAGCGAGGCCTAGACAGGCCGGCAGAGCCCACAGGGAGGAGGCCGCTGCGGTCACACATCCCGGGACGTCGGTCCATCACTGACTCAGTCTACGTGCTGACTCCTGACCTGGCCACACACTCTGCACGGGTCCTGCCACCCCAGGGACACTCAGGTCCTCACTCAGCCCCCGTCCAAGCCCCTCGGGGTTTCCCTGGGCAGGGCCCCAGGCCGACAGCAGCTCACCCTTGCCCCTCCACGCCTGGCCAGAGACACAGCCGCCTAAGTCCCCAGCCCCCTTCGGTCTGAGCCTCGTCTTCTCTGCACTGTCTCCCGGGGTCGCAGCTCCTCAGGGGGTGGTAGGCCACTCCAGACCCCCACATGGTTGTGGTGAGTTACCCGGACAGCCCGTGACAGGGCCACGAGGAATGGGCCTGGCAGGAGGATGTGCCGTGTGGAGCTGTGAGTGCCCTGAGGCCCTGGCTCCACATACCTGGCTCCACGTGCACCCCTGGATGCACACCAGGGCTCCTTGTCCCTCAGGGGTCCCGGCAGTCCTGACTGTGGCCAGCGGCCCCTCCTTCCTGGTGCTGGGACATCTCCCCACCCCAGATGGTGTCACCTCTGTGCCTTGTTCGCCCCAGACTTCCTGGTGCTGTGGGGCTCCGCCGTGACCGGACAAGAGCACGCAGCCTGATGGCCCTGGGCACCTCGGGAAGAAATCAGAGTAAACACTGGTTTTGCACCATCGGGAAAGCCCTGTATGTGCCTGTGTCTCTGCTGAATCAGTGGGAAGTCTGTCTAGAGGGAGGGCGTCCAGCACCCAAACTGGCTGACCAGTTGTGGGGGGCATCCAGCACAGCCTCCAAGTGCGCCTCGGGTCTGCGACCCCGCCCTGCTCACCCAGAACAGGGCAGGGGCCTGGCCTGTGGGTGTACTTCCCTCTCTGGGACCTGCGAGGGGTCCCCCAGCCACCCAGCAGGAGCAACCCAGGCAGGAGCTTCAGTGACTCGCGGGTCTGGGCACAAAGCAATGGGGCCATGTGGGGAATCCTACAAGAATTTACTAAAAGTGTTTATATGACGAGCCTGCTTCCAAAACCAGCTCTGCTTCTTGCAAAAGCCTTGGGCATGGCAACGCGGCTGGAGTTGAAGGGGTGCATCCCCTTGTTCCTGTGAGAAGCCACAGAGCCCCCGAGGCCCAGAGCAGAGCTCACACCGCAGAGAGAGGAGCCTGTCCCAAGCAGCGAGCAGCCTGCAGGCCTCAGGACTGTGTGCCGGCAGCCAGGAGTCAGGGCCCAGAGACAGCCTCCCCCGTGCACCTGGGCCTGTGAGTGAAGCTGCTGTGCCCGTGGCCACTGTGCTCCCGGGGGCTGTGGCTGGCACTGTGCTCCCCACAGGGGTGCCTTCAGGCACAGCTGGCCCTGGAGACCTGGGTTCAGCACCACCCGGCCCCCTGGAGAACTTGGCATCCATGTGGCACCAGAGCACAATATTCTCGCTGGATCTCCCCCCAAGGCCCAAACCCCAAGTCTGCAGCCTGAGCTCTGCCCAAGGCCTGTGGACTCTGCGTACGGGACCCTGAACCCACAGCCTCTGACACCCAAACTGCCCACTGCTCACTTCACCAGCGATCGCCGCCTCCACACCACGCGCACACGCACCACCAATGGGACCACAGCACCGCGGGCTCAGAGGGAGGGCCCGGAGGCCTTTATTTCTGTGCTGGAGGCAGGAGGGTGTGGGCCGCCCTGAGGGCGGTGGCGCTGCCCCTCCCAGGAGCAGCTGGACCTTCACCCCGAGTCTGGGGGGCCTTCCGGGTGGGGAGCCCGGGTGTCTTTCCCCAAAAGCTCTGCT
>NW_011477818.1:0-521 GCF_000754665.1 Bison bison bison | reverse complement strand
GGCACTCCTGCACCCCTGGCCCACCTGCTCACCTGGGTGCGTTCATGGCCCAGTAGGCATCGTCGTCTGTGACCCAGGGGTTGCTGGGCAGGCACCCCGACATGATGGGGTCATGTGGCCCATGCTGGCTGCTAAACTTCAGGTACCTGGGGGTGGGGTGGTGCCAGGGCTGCTGCAGGGGGGCTGTGGGGACCAGGGCGCAGGGGGAAGGGTCTGGGCTCAGGGTGCCAGCCGCCACCCCCATCCCACTCACGCCTCGAGGCAGGTGGAGGACTTCACCCGGGCTCGGCCCAGCGCCCTGCGTAAGCACTCGACCTAGGACAGGAGGCCTGTGAGGGAGGCCAGGCCTGGGAGCCGCCGGCCCCCCGCCCTCTCCTCCCCCCACCTACCTCCCGCCTGTAGAAATCCAGGGTCTTGGTCTGCAAGGGGCCGGTGGGCTGCAGTTAGAAGGCAGGCCCCTCTGGGGCCTGATGTCCCACCCCTGGCCTGCCCCTCAGAGCCCCTGCCTCTATTGCAGGGCC
>NW_011477817.1:9467-10221 GCF_000754665.1 Bison bison bison | reverse complement strand
AACCTAGATAGCATATTGAAAAGCAGAGACATACTTTGCCAACAAAGTCCATCTAGTCAAGGCTAGGTTTTTCCAGTGGTCATGTATGGATGTGAGAATTGGAGTGTGAAGAAAGCTGAGTGCCAAAGAATTGATGCTTTTGAACTGTGGTGTTGGAGAAGACTCTTGAGAGTCCCTTAGACTGCAAGGAGATCCAACCAGTGCATTCTAAAGATCAGTCCTGGGTATTCATTGAAAGGACTGGTGCTAAAGCTGTAACTCCAATACTTTGGCTACCTCATGTGAAGAGTGGACTCATTGGAAAAGACCCTGATGTTGGGAGGGATTGGGGGCAGGAGGAGAAGGGGACGATAGAGGATGAGATGGCTGGATGGCATCACCGACTCGATGGACATGAGTTTGAGTGCACTCCGGGAGTTGGTGATGGACAGGGAGGCCTGGCGTGCTGCGATTCTTTGGGTCGCAAAGAGTCGGACACGACTGAGCGACTGAACTGAACTGAACTGAGTCTGAGGCAAACTGGCAGGTATTATTATCCTCTTCTTACCAATTAAAAATAAAGACAAACAATCTCAGAAAGATTATATGATTTTCCCAAGCAAGTTTTAAGCAAATGGAGGACTCTGATTCAATTCAAGATTCTGATTCCTCATTTACTACTTTCAAATGCACATAGCTGAATGGCAAGGAGGAATCATAAATAAGACCACTTCTGCTTCTTGTTTCTATAGTTCAGTTACCCATTTATCAGGTT
>NW_011477817.1:4344-5827 GCF_000754665.1 Bison bison bison | reverse complement strand
AATTTCATGGCTACAGTCATGATCTTCAGTGATTTTGGAGCCCCCAAAATAAAGTCTGTCACTGTTTCCATTGTTTCCCCATCTATTTGCCATGAAGTGTTGGGACTGGATGCCATGATCTTAGTTTTTTGAACGTTGAGTTTGAATGTAAAGTTTAGAACTGTAGTGAATGGTTAAAGCTGAGTTAGCATGCTTTGTAACATCCTCTATATTTTAATACATATGTTATTTGATTTTGTAATATTGTTTTCTTCAAATTCAGCTATAATTGTGGTACACATTTCTTACCTCTAAATCAAAGTTTCTCAACCAGCATTGTAGACATTTTGGGCTGCGCAGTTATTTGAATTGGGCACTGTTCTATATGTTATAGGATGTTTAGTGGTATCCTTGACCTCTGTACTCTAGATACCTGTAAATCCCCTGCAACTTGTGATAACCAAAAATATCTCCAGAGATTGCTAAATATCCTATAGAGGCTAAGATCACCTCCAGTTATAAACTACCACTGTAGCTCTAGAATTATCTAACACTACTTTTATATTAAACTGATAAACACACAACAGTAGCAACAAAAATAAGCTTACTCTTTTTCAGGAACAACCATAGTAAGATAAAAACAACAATATCTCTTAAGTTTTGAACCATTTTATTCTTAATATAATTAGTAAAATTAACGCCCAGTCAAGGATTTTTTTTAATTTTATTTTATTTTTAAACTTTACCAATTGTATTAGTTTTGCCAAATATCAAAATGAAGGATTTTTAAATTACTGCAGCATTTTCACTTTGTAGGCAGTGGAAAGAGCAAGGCATTTGGAATCATTCAGAGCTAGGTTCAACTTTCTGATTCTTATACTGAATGGCTGCTCTTCTTGGACAAGTTATTTAACATCTTTACATGTCAATTTCCTCATTTTCAAAAACAGATAATAGCATTGATTTCCTAAGTTTATTGTGAGATTATCTTGAAAGTTATAAGAGTTAAAATAGAGGCACTCAGACAGTCAGACATAGTAGTTAAGTAATGTCTTCTCTAGCCGAAAAAAGATACCCCCAAAAAAAACCCCAAAGACAAAAATGAAAACAACACAAACAAAAAATACCTCAACAAAGAGGTAAATATCATCTAGAAAAGTACTTGAAACAAAAGAGAAAACTACAGTGTTGAGGTAAAAACATGTCCTTGGTACTTGGAAAAATTGGGGCATTTATGATAACCACTCCTTGAGAAAGAATTAATGTCAAAAGAGAGGCTAGAGGAGACAGTTACAAATACCAGAGGGACTTTTATAAGAATATACTGTTTAATATTCTTCTGCATAGAAAGAATGGGTAAATGTTGATTTAATCAGTTTATAAAATCAAGGAGCGTATAGATAGAGTAGGGCTTCCAAGGTGGTGCTGTGCTGTGCTTAGTCGCTCAGTTCTGTGACTCTTTGTGACCCCATGGGCTATAGCCCACCAGGCTCCTCTCCATGGG
>NW_011477817.1:0-391 GCF_000754665.1 Bison bison bison | reverse complement strand
GATTTTCATAAATAGTTGTTCAACTTTGGATAGAAGAAAGATTATAGATATACACTTGACAAGCATATGCTCCATTATATTATTCTTTTGCATTTCTTTTTTGTTTAAACTTATATTTCTCTATTAGTATCCCTTTCTCCTTTGTTATTAACTTTATCTATTTTTTTAAATTTTCGTATTCATCCACAGTACAACTCTTTTGGATAATTCAAAAATTATGCTTGACCAAGGAATCTCAAGCTCAATCTAGCTTTTTATACTTTAAACCTGAAGGAATTTACTGGAACTCGTAGGATGCAGTGCACTTAAAATGAAGTTTTAGTTCATAGTCTTATGCCAAGTGCATGAGTGTATAAGTGTCCTAGAAGCCTATCAATTTCTGAAAAGATGC
>NW_011477816.1:66669-68195 GCF_000754665.1 Bison bison bison | reverse complement strand
CTATTATTGTGTTATTGTTAATTTCTCCTTTCATACTTGTTAGTATTTGTCTTACATATTGCGGTGCTCCAATGTTGGGTGCATATATATTTATAATTGTTATATCTTCTTCTTAGATTGATCCTTTGATCATTATGTAGTGTCCTTCTTTGTCTCTTTTCACAGCCTTTATTTTAAAGTCTATTTTATCTGATATAAGTATTGCTACTCCTGCTTTCTTTTGTTCTCTATTTGCATGGAATCTTTTTCCAGCCCTCCACTTTCAGTCTGTATGTGTCACCGTGTTTTGAGGTTGGCATCTTATAGACAACATTTATAGGGGTCTTGTTTTTGTATCCATTCAGCCAGTCTTTGTCTTTTGTTGGGGCATTCAACCCATTTTCATTTACTGTAATTATTGGTAAGTATGTTCCCATTGACATTTACTTTGTTGTTTGGGGCTCGAGTTTATACATCCTTTCTGTGTTTCCTGTCTAGAGAAGATACTTTAGCATTTGTTGCAGAGCTGGTTTGGTGATGTTGAATTCTGTTGTTTGAGATACATTTTTAACACCTGTTTGAGTAGAATGGTATATCAGTAGTTTCACTTATTATTTTTACTGTCAAATAATCCTCTTCCAATAATTCAAGGACATCCAATGTCAGAACAACAGTAGTCTGTACTTTTAATTATTTGGATTACAGTAAATCAAAGCAAATGATTCATAGCATTATAAATTGTATTTTATAAGTCTTATTTATCACATTTCTTCATTTCCTTAAGAATAAAGGTAGCATCTTGATTGCATTCCTCACCATAGTCATTAGAATTTTCTACTCTCCCAAATACTTTATGATGTGAGTCTCTAGCTCATACAGTATGGGGCACTTCTATTTCCATCCTATCTAAGGTCACCCTCACCTCACTTTGACTCTAGAATTTCTGGCTTTAGTCCTTTTAGTCCTTATCAGTATGAAACATCTGTATAGTGAAATAATTGGTTTGTTTAATATTTTTCTTTCAGTGGAGTAGAAGCTAGATGAGGGGAGGGCATCCTGTCATTTTTGCTGCTTGTCATACAAGAAAATTGCTAAATAAGTCTTGAATGAATATTGTTTTATAATCTCTGAACTGATTAAACAGAAAAAATGATCAATATTTTTTTCTTTGACCAAAATTTTGAATATATGATTGTAACAGAACTAATTATCTTCCCCAGAATCATGAGTCTCCCTCTTATAATACAGTGGATTTTATTGTGAAAATGAACAAAACTGAAAGTATCACACTTCCTAATTTCAAACTATATTACAAAGCTATAGTATTCAAAGCAGCCTGTTGCTTGCATAAAACAGATATATAGACCAATGGAAGAGTATCAAAAGCTCAGAAATAAACACATATGCAGTAAACTACATTTGATATGGGGATTAAGAATACTCAATGGGGAAAATACAACTTCTTCAATAAATAGTGCTAGGAAACCTGCAAAAATATTAAATTGGACCCTTGTATTACACCATTTATAAAGATTAACTCAAAATGG
>NW_011477816.1:64899-66393 GCF_000754665.1 Bison bison bison | reverse complement strand
AAATAACAAAAGCAAAAATAAACAAGTGGGACTATATAAAACTAAAAAGTTTCTTCATAGCAAAAGAAACAATCAACAAAATGAAAGGCATCCTGTAGAATGAGAGAAAATTTTACTAACCATATATCTTATAAGGAATAATGTTCAAAATACATAAAGAACTCATACAACTCAATAACAACAATTAAAACAACAAAAACAATCCAAAGTTCCAACCCCCAGTGTGACTGCTTTTGGAATGGAACCTTTGGGAGATGAGCATATTTAGATGATATTAGGGGTGGGGGATGCCCATGATGAGATTAGTTTCCTTATTAAAAGATGATGAGATCAGAGTTGGTTCTCTATCTGCTATGTGAAGGGACAGTGAGAAGGAAGCCTTCCACAAGCAAGGAAGAAGGTTCTCACCTGATACTGAATCTGACAGCACCTTGATATTGGATAGTCAAACCTTTACAACTATGAGAATTAAATATATTTTGTTTAAGCTACATAATCCATTGTATTTTATTATAGCAGCCCAAGCTAATATAGGGCCTATGGGAAACTAACCCTATGGAGTTTCACAGGATGGTGTAAGAATAAAACAAAGGCATATTAAAAATCTGACTAAAACATGAGCAGAGGAACTGAGAAGACATTTTTTGAACTGGTATATGAAAAGGTGCTCAATATCACTAATCATCCGGGAAATGCAAATCAAAACCACAATGAGATATCACCTCACCCTTGTTAGAATGGCTATTATCAAAAAGACAAGAGATAATAAGTGTTGATGAGGATATGGAGAAAAGAGAAACCTCAGACTCCACTGGTGGAAATGTAAACTGAGATAGTCATTATGGAAACAGTATGGAGGTTCCTTTAAAAATTAAAAATATAATTACCATATAGTCCAACAAATACTATCTTAAAGAGATATCTGTCCCCCATGTTCATTGCAGCCTACTTACAATAGTCAAGACATGCAAACAACTGTGGGTCCATTGAAAGATGAATAAAGAAAATGTGATGCACACACACACATACACACACACAGAAATATCATTTAGCCTTTAAAGAAAGAAATCTTGCCATCTGAAACAACACAGGTAAAACCTGAGAATTATGCTAAGTGAAATAAATTAGAGAGATAGAGGTAAATACTATACAATCTCACTTATATGTGAGATCAATAAAAAAAACAACCCACAAACCATAGAAAGAGTAGATTGGTGTTGTCAGGGGCAAAGGGGTGAAAGAAATCAATGAAGGTGATCAAAGGGTACAAACTTCTATTTGTGAGATGAATAGGTCTTAGGACTCTAATGAATGGCGTGGAAATTAGGTATCAATACTGCACAGTGTACTTGCAAGTTGCTAAAAGAGTTAATCTTAAAAGATCTCACCACAAAAAAGAAGATAATTATGTGAGATGACGGATGAGTTAACTAACCTTACTGTGTACCGGGATAATCATTTTCAAATGTACACATATATCAATTTATTACATTA
>NW_011477816.1:61356-64799 GCF_000754665.1 Bison bison bison | reverse complement strand
TGAGTGTCATTTCTATCTCAGAAATGGCATTCCACTCCAGTATTCTTGCCTGGAGAATCCCATGGGCATAGGAAACTGGCAGCTTACAGTTCATGGGATCACAATAGTCAGACACAACTTAGCACTATATTTCTTTCTTTTCTTTTTAAACATGGAAAATTTTTTTCACATAATTTATATCATTAAAAATAAGTTGCTATGTGTAGGAAGGTAGGGAAATAGGGAAACATTGGTCAAAGTGTACAATGTTACAATTATATAGGATGAATAAATTGACAAATTTAGTGTACAACACTGATGACCAGGGGTAATAATACTGTATTCATCACTGGAAATTAGCTAAGAGAATAGATTTCAGGTGCTCTCATTATACACAAAATACATGTTAACTATATGAGGAGATGCTATGTCAGTCACTTCACTGTGTATATATATAGCAAAAGATGCTGTAAATTTTAAATTCATATAATTTTCATTTAAAACATTAAAAATAAAAATAGTGTTCCACAATGAGAATAACAAAAACTATGGACCTATATCTCTTATTTTTATCCTGAATTTTAGACTATTTTCTTTTGCTGCTTACTGACTGTGTGTATTATGTTTTTTCAATGTTATAATAAGTTATTCCAAAGTTGTAACTGGTAGAAAAATCATCTGAAATTTTGAAGGACACTCTTCAAGACATAGTGGCTATATCCCAGATATGAATTTCACAGCACACTACTCAGGTGGACAAATTTTCTTTTTGTTTCCATAATTCATAGTGATCTCTCTAATGAGTACCTCTTTAACTCAGTAGGACACAACTGAACCTAGTCATTTGTGTAAGATAGTCAATCCAGTATTTTGTTTTTCATTCAGTTCAGGATTTTCTATATTAGAAATGAATTTACTTTCCCTCTCTTTTCCTCTGAGGTATTTAATTACAGGTGTGTAATGGATGTGCAGTGGATGTGAAATGGAGGTGATAGAATTCCAGCTGAGCTATTTCAAATCCTAAAAGATGATGCTATTAAAATGCTACACTCAATATGCCAACAAATTTGGAAAACTCAGCATGACCACAAGACTGGAAAAGGTCAGATTTCATTGCAATCCCAAAGAAAGGCAATGCCAAAGAATGTTCAAACTACAGCACAACTGCACTCATCTCACACACTAGTAATGATCAAAATTCTTGAAGCTAGGCTCCAACAATGTGTGAACTGAGAAATTCCAGATGTTCCAGCTGGATATAGAAAAGGCAGAGGAACCAGAGATGAAATTGTCAATATCCATTGGATCATAGAAAAAGCAAGAGAATTCCAGAAAAATATCTACTTATGCTTTATTGACTATGCTAAAGCCATTGATTGTGTGGATCACAATAAACTGAGGAAAATTCTTCAAGAGATGGGAATACTAGACCACCTTACCTGCTTCTTGAGAAATCTGTATGCGGGTCAGGAAGCAGCAGTTAGAACCAGACATGGATAGATTCAAAATTGGGAAAAGAGTACAGCAGACCTGTATATTGTCACCTGCTTATTTAACTTATATGCAGAGTACATAATGTGAAATGCCGGGCTGGATGAAGCACAAGCTAGAATCAAGACTGTCAGGAGAAATACCAATAACCTCAGTAACACAGATGACACTACCCTTAGGGTTGAAAACAAAGAGGAACTAAAGAGCTTTCTGATGAAAGTGAAAGAGGAGAGTGAAAAAGTTGGCTTAAAACTCAACAATCAAAAATCTAAGATCATGGCATCTTGTCCCACCACTTCATGGCAAATAAATGGGGAAACAATGGAAACAGTGACAGACTTTATTTTGGGGGGCTGAAAAATCACTGCAGATGGTGACTGAAACCATGAAATTAAAAGACGCTTGGTCCTTGGAAAAATAGCTATGACCAACCTAGACAGCATATTAAAAAGCAGAGACATTACTTTGCCAATAAAGTTCTGTCTAATCAAAGCTATGGTTTTTCCAGCAGTCATGTATGGACGTGAGAGTTGGACCATAAAGAAAGCTGAGAGCCAAAGAATTGATGCTTTTGAACTGTGGTGTTGGAGAAGACTCTTGAGAGTACCTTGGACTGCAAGGAGATCAAACCAGTCAATCTTAAAAAAAATCAGTCCTGAATATTCATTGAAAGGACTGATGTTGAAGCTGAAGCTCCAGTACTTTGGCCACCTGATGTGAATAACTGACTCATTAGAAAAGACCCTGATGCTGGGAAATATTGAAGTCATGAGGAGAAGAGGATGACAGAGGATGAGATGGTTGGATGGCATCACTGACTCGATGGACCTGAGTCTGAGCAAGCTCCAAGAGTTGGTGATGGACAGGGAAGCCTGGCATGCTGCAGTCCATGGGGTTGCAAAAAGTTGTACAAGACTGAGGGACTGAACTGTATGGATGTGCTCAGTGGCTCAGTCAAGTCCATCTCTTTGCAGCCCCATGTATGGTAGCCTGATCGGCTCCTCTGTCCATGGAATTTTCCAGGCAAGAATACTGGAGTGATTGCCATTTCCTACTCCAAAGGCTCTTCCTGACCCAGGAGTCACACCCGCATCTGTTGTGTCTCCTGCATTGGAAGGCAGGTTCTTCACCACTAGCGCAGCCTGTGTAGATATTACCTCACAAGATACTCATGTAGAATTATGAACATGTTAGGGTAGGGGTATCTGGTTCTAGATTCTCTCATGCCCATCTCACATATCCTTTGGAATATTATTGTTCTGTCTTGCTCTCAACTGTAATCATTTTCTGTCATTTAATAAAATAGGTATGATTTTTTTTTTTTAATTCTTAGGAGATTTGTGCTTCTTTCTGCTGCACCTTACCTTTACTTCAATAGTGAGACCCTAACAATCTGTCTGTTAGCTCTCTTGCTTGTTTGCAACCTCTATTTTTTCTGGCTTACTTTTGTGCCTTTCCTGGGAGTAGAGGAAAATCTGGCTTCTCACATATCATTCTAAATACATGAAAAACTCCATGAGATTGATCTGCCTAGACAAACATCATATCCTTTCCTACTTTACCTGCTCTTGTGTAAAACAAAGAAAGTATAAAAATGCTGGAATCTTGAAGATCTCTGGGTCATACAGAAAAAGAAAAACAGATTTCATCTACTTTAAAAATATTTACTCGTTTTAGAGCTCTATTCCTCTTCCACAAACATCAAAATTTGGATGTGCCTCAAATGAGGCATACTGGAAGATCCCTTTTCAGGAACTCACTCCAGCCTCCACTGTGTGTACTTCTTTTCTGATTCTGCCCTTCTTCCCCAGCCAAGGGGTTTCAATTTATACCACTGCTGTGATATCCATCAGAGAAGGCAATGGCACCCCACTCCAGTACTCTTGTCTGGAAAATCCCATGGGTGGAGGAGCCTGGTAGGCTGCAGTCCATGGGGTTGCTAGGAGTCGGACATGACTGAGCAACTTCACTTT
>NW_011477816.1:58650-61256 GCF_000754665.1 Bison bison bison | reverse complement strand
TTCACTTTTTCACTTTCATGCGTTGGAGAAGGAAATGGCAACCCACTCCAGTGTTCTTGCCT
Organism: Bison bison bison; assembly: GCF_000754665.1. Classification (NCBI taxonomy): domain Eukaryota; kingdom Metazoa; phylum Chordata; class Mammalia; order Artiodactyla; family Bovidae; genus Bison; species Bison bison. The sequence goes on along the minus strand of NW_011477816.1, from coordinate 61,194 downwards.
GGAGAATACCAGGGGCAGGAGAGCCTGGTGGGCTGATGTCTATGGGGTCGCACAGAGTCGGACACGACTGAAGTGACTTAGCAGCAGCAGCAGTGATATCCATTCCAGTGGGCAGTAACAGTTTTGAGCAGTGAACATTAATGGGAGGACAAAGCTAATGGAAGGAGATGAACACAGACACAAATATTTCAAGATATTACTTTGCCACAGCTAATCCTACTCCAATATTGCTTATAAAAGCTATGATGTGATAAGCACATGGTACAATCTCAGCAAATTTGTAACTGGAAAAATGCGTTGGTTCTGCTAACTGCAAGATAGAGATATGCTAACTGCAAGATATATATGAATTCAAACATTTATTACCTATTTATTTAGTTCAGGAGTTAGTTTTCATTGAGGTATGGTTGATATATAATTTTCAGGTGTACAATATAGCTATTCACAATGTTTAACAGTTATACTCCATTTGTAATTATTATAAAACATTGGCTATATTCCGTGTACTACAGAATATATCTGTGTAGCATATCTAATGCGTAGTTTTTGCCTCTTAATCTCCTACCCCTATCTTGCCCTGCCAATTTCCCTCTCCCCACTGGTAACCCCTAGTTTTTTCTCTATATCTGTATGTGCTTCTTTTTTGTTTCATTTACTAATTTGTTGTATTTCACAGATTCTGCATATAAGTGATATCATGTAGTATTTGCCTGTCTCTGTCTGATGTTTCATTTAGCATAATACCTTCCAAGTCCATCCATATTGCAAATAGGCAACATTTCTTTCTTTTTTGTTGGTTGAATAATATTCCATTGTGTGTGTGTGTGTGTGTGTGTGTGCACGTTCATGCGCATGCACCGGCGCAATAGGGTCTGCATGGGGGCTCATTGTTAAAATGGCTCACTGTGCTGACCTCGTAAACAAAAGATGAAGTCACGGTGACCCATGAGACTGAGCACATTGCTTCAGGACTTCATGTTTTCGCCACTGGCACAAACTTTCCTAAGACTATGTGACCACCCTACTGTGGGACACTTCCAGCTCTCTCTCACAACTACGTAACTGCCAGACTCCAGTTTCAGGCTAAAGATATACTAACTACTCCCCTTCAGGGGACCCAATTTCCCGTCTATGGGTTATAAGAGGAATCCACCAGAAGGGTAGGATGCTGCATCTTCTCAAGGGCCAGTCTCTCTTTCATTCCCTTTGATAAATTTCCTTTCCTTTGCCTGACCACCTGGCTCATTCTTTTTTCTCTGCACTTGCCCTACAGTGCTCACCGCACGTTCTTTTTGCCCATTCTTCTGTTGCTGGACTAAAGTTGATTCCATACTGGCAATTTTAACTAATGCTGCTATGAATGCTGGGGGTGCATGTACCATCTAAAGTTGGTGTTATCATTCTTCTTTTCTTTTTGGGTTTATGACCTGGACTGGATTTGCTGGGTCATATGGTAGCTCTATTTTAAGGTTTTTGAGAAACCACCATACTGTTTTCCACAGTGGCTGCATCGCTTTACATTTCCACCAACAATGTGTGACTTTTCTCTTCATTCTTGCCAATATTTGTTGTGTTCTTCTTGATGATAGCCATTCTGACAGGTGTAAGATGGCAACTTTTGGTTTTAATTTGCATTTTTCTGTTGATTAATGATGTTGAGCCTCTTTCCATGTATATGTTGGCCATCTTTATGTTTTCTTTGTAAAATTGTCTAAGTCTACCACCCATTTTTCCATTAGGCTGCTTTTTACTTTGATGTTGAGTTTTGTGAGTTGTTTATATATTTTTGGATATTAACCTCTTCTCAGTCATATCATTTGCAAATATTTTCTCTCATTTTCAGATTATCTTTCCATTTTTTGATTCCCTCTGCTGTTCAAAAGCTTTTAAGTTTTGTTAGGTCCCATTTGCTTATTTTTGCTTTTATTTCTTTCACCTTGGGAGACTGCTAAAATATTGCTAAACTTTATGTCAAAGAGCATTCTGCCTAAATTTTCCTCTAGGTGTTTTATGGTTTATGGTCTTAGATTTAGGTTTTAAGGAATTTATTTTTGTATATGGTGTTAGGGAATGATCTACTTTCATTCTTTTCTGTATAGCTTTCCAGTTTTTTCAACACCACTTATTGGAGTGTCTTTTCTCCACCGTGTGTTCTTGCCTACTTTGTCATAGATTAATTAATTGTAAGTGAGTGGGTTTATTTCTGGGCTCTCTATTCTGTTCCATTGGTCTATGTGTCTGTTTTTCTGTTGATATCATACTGTTTTGATCTCTGTAGTTATGTAATATAATCTGAAATCAGGGAGATAGATCCTTCCAACTCCATTTCTTTCTCAAGATTGCTTTGGCTATTTGGGATCTTTTGTGTTCCCATACAAATTTTTTCAACCTTATTTTTTATACAACACTCCAAATGTTTTGCTTTATTCTTAGTTGCCTTGTCTATTACATAGAGTTTTTTTTATGTACTGTTAAATTATTTTTTTATTGGAGTATAGTTGATTTACAATGTTGTATTAGTTTCCACTGTACAGCAAAGTGGAT
>NW_011477816.1:56722-58550 GCF_000754665.1 Bison bison bison | reverse complement strand
TCTACTATACATATATATATATATATATATATATACACACATATATATATAGTAACACTACTATATATATAGTGTGTGTGTGTGTGTGTGTGTGCACATGTGTGTGTTAATCCCAATTTTTTGTTCTAGTTCTGTGAAAAACTTTCTTGGTGTTTCTGATAGGGATTTCATTGAATCTATATATTGCTTTGGGTTGTATGGCCATTTTAACAATATCAATTATTTAAATCATTGAACAGTTTATCTTTCCATTTGTTTGTGTCCTCTTCAATTTCTTTCCCCAGTAGCTTCTCGTTTTCCAAGTACCTCCTTTTTCAAGTTTATTTTACCTTCTTAGGTAGATTTATTCCTAGGTATTCTTTTTGATGTAATTGTAAATAAGGTAGTTCCCTTAATATCTCTTTCTGGTAACTCATATCTAGTATATAGAAATGCAATATAATTCTGTATATTAATTTTGTATCCTGCACCATTACCAAATTCATTGATGAGCTCTAGTAGTTTTTAGTGGTGTCTTTAGGATTTTCTATGTAGAGTATCATGTCATCTGCAAACAGTGTCAGTTTTATTCATCCTTTACAATTTGGATTGTTTTTCTTTCTTTTTCTTGTCTGACTGCTATAGTGAGGACTTCCAATATTATGTTGAATAAAAGTGGTGAGAGTGGGCATTCTTGTATTGTTCTTGATATTAGAGGAAATGCTTTCAGATTTTCATTGTTGAATATGATGTTATCTATGGACTTGTCCGTGTGGACATGTTGTCACACATGATCTTTATTATGTAGAAGTATATTCCCTCTGTTCCCTCTTTCTGAACAGTTTTCTTTTTTATTATAAATGGGTGTTGAATTTTGTCAAAAAGTTTTGTCAAATGATTTTTCTGCCCCTACTGAAATGATTGTGTGGTATTTATTCTTCAGTTTGTTAATATGGTGTATCACATTGCTTGATTTTCAAATATTGAACTATCCTTACATCCCTGGGATAATACCACTTGACCATAGTGTATGATCCTTTTAACGTATTTTTCACTTCAGTTTGCTAATATTTTGTTCAGGATTATTAGATCTATGTTCATCAGTGACATTGGCCTGTAATTTCCTTTTTTGTGATACTTTAGCTAGTTTTGGGATCAGGGTGATGCTGACTGTGTAGAATCAGGTCAAAAGTGTTCCTTGCTCTGTAATTTCTTGCAATAGTTTGAGAAGTATTTGTGTTAACTCTTGTGTAAATGTTTGGTGGAATTCACCTGAGAAGCCATCTGGTCCTGGACTTTTGTTTGTTGTGAGGTTTATTATTATTATTATTATGGATTCAATTTCCTTACTGGTAATTAGTCTGTTCATATTTTCTATTTCTTTCTGGCTCAGTCTTGAGAGATTGTAAGTCTCTAGGAATTGGTCTATTTCTTCTAGGTTACCATTTTGTTAGCATATAATTGCTCATAATAATATTTTATGGAAATAGAACTGCCTAATGATCCAGCAATCCCACTGCTGAGCATACACACTGAGGAAACCAGAAGGGAAAGAGACACGTGTACCCCAATGTTCATTGCAGCACTGTTTATAATAGCCAAGACATGGAAGCAACCTAGATGTCCATCAGCAGATGAATGGATAAGAAAGCTGTGGTACATATACACAATGGAGTATTACTCAGCCATTAAAAAGAATACATTTGAATCAGTTCTAATGAGGTGGATGAAACTGGAGCCTATTATACAGAGTGAAGTAAGCCAGAAGGAAAAACATAAATACAGTATACTAACGCATATATATGGAATTTAGAAAGAGGGTAACAATAACCCTGTGTACGAGACAGCA
>NW_011477816.1:53903-56319 GCF_000754665.1 Bison bison bison | reverse complement strand
CTTGACTTTTTTTCCTTGATGAGTCAGGCTGTTTTATCAATTTTATTTATCTTTTCAAAGAACCAGCTCTTAGTTTCATTGATCTTTTCCCCTTTTTATTTTTTTAGTCTCTATTTCATTTATTTTTGCTCTGATCTTTATGATCTCTTCTCATCTACTAGGTCTGGGTTTTGTTTGTTCTTCTTTTTCTAGTTCCTTTAGGTGTAAGATTAGATTGTTTCATATATTTAGTTTTGCATTAAATTAGTATGAATTACAAATAAAACAAATAAGCAATGTAAGCCAAACAAGTGCTTAATACTTTGAAGGGTATTAAAATCAACTTATGCATAAACTCTTCCATCAAAATGTTTATATACTGATAGAAAGAGACATGTTTGTTCATGTATAACTGTAGCAAAAGACAGATTGTGTGCTATAATAACAAGATATATCAATAGCTACAATTTACTGAGTTTTAGTATCTGCCAAAACTTACGCTTGGTACTCTAAATATCTCAAGTTATTTACTGTAAAAAACAAACATCGATGTTGGTATTATTCCAATACATAAAGAAACATGGAGGTGAAGCCATATGCCCACAGAAGCAGATTTGTATAAGAACCCAGAGAAAGGTGACATTAATGCCAGTGGGTGGGCTTGAAGACCTCCCTCATTAATGAAGATGAATTTGAACTAAGTATTCTTGAAAATGGGTGGGAATTTCTCAAATATATTTGGAGAACAGCTTAATGATATCAAAATTACAAAGATTTTTAAGTGAGGAGGTAACATAACTAGGACTGCATTTTGAAGACAGCTCTGACAGAAGCATGAAGAAATGACTGGAGAGTATAAAGCATTCCCATCAAGAGGAAAAAAAAAAACTAGATTCTGTATGACAATTGACACTTTAATTGAGAATTACATATTTTATAACTCTCTGCTGCTGCTGCTGCTAAGTCACTTCAGTCATGCCCGACACTGTGTGAGCCCATAGATGGCAGCCCACCAGGCTCCTCCGTCCCTGGGATTCTCCAGGCAAGAATACTGGAGCGGGTTGCCATTTCCTTCTCCAATGCAGGAAAGTGAAAAGTAAAAGTGAAGTCGCTTAGTCATGTCCGACTCTTACCGACCCCATGGACTGCAGCCTACCAGGCTCCTCCGTCCATGGGATTTTCCAGGCAAGAGTACTGGAATGGGGTGCCATTGCCTTCTCCCTTATAACTCTCTAGATTCCTGTAATTTAAGTTAGTTTATAAAACCACAGACCAACTATGTATTCAAAGGTACAGTGAACTCAATGATATCTATGTACCCAAAACAAACAAAAATATCTATTATTATCTATTAAATATCTATTACTTTCACACACTTAAAAACATCAAAAAGTCATTATTTGAGAATTACATTGTGTCAATTAATTAATACATTTTTTAAAGACCATTTTTCTATCTTTGAAGAAAAATAAACAGCTAGAGCCAACTCACAAACTGATTTACTAAACTAATTTAAGGGGGTATCTCTGTTGAAGCTGAAGCTGAATCTCCAATACTTGGCCACTTGATACAAAGAGCCAACTCATTAGAAAAGACCCTGATTCTGGGAAAGATTGAAGGCAGGAGAAGGGAACAACAGAGGACGAGATGGTTGGAAGGCATTGCCAACTCAATGGACATGAGTTTGAGCAAGCTCTGGGAGATGGTGAAGGACAGGAAGCCTGGCGTCCTGCAGTCCATGGGGTCACAAAGAATTGGACACGACTGAGTGACTGAGCAACAACTGCTGAATTAAGAAAAAATGATACATGAATTTGATAGCATGTTCGTGGGTATTAATTTTGTCACCTCAACATTATGCTACTACTGTGATAATATATAAGGAATTAGAGCAAAATATTAAGAGATTACATATTTTGGCAGGCTAGGATTTTTGTGGAATTAAAAATCAAACTTAAAAGGAACTATTTTAAGCAATGCCACTTTCAAATGTGGCATTTTCAAATGTGGCTACACTTTCAAATGTATCCAATAGATTTAATCATTAATCACTACTGTGCCAACAGTTTTGTGTCATTGTTAAGATTATGAGTCTAATGAAATAAAAATTACAGCTTTCATAATTGTATAGGTCAGTTAGCTTCCCACATGCTTTTTATTGCTACTGATGAAGATTATGTTCAACAAAATGCTAATTTAACTGGATATCAATAGGAATTATATTGTAAAGAATTTGTCTTGTACTTTAAGTTTGAGAAATATTAACTTCAAATGAAGATAACCAGATTTTGTTTTATTTTTACTGCAGAATTTCTCTTTACTTTTAATATGCATATATGATCTGCAAACCTCTAAGAAAATAATATAGTATGTAGTATTTCCCAACATGATATAATCACAGAATCTTTTATTACCTAAACATTTCACTAGATTATTA
>NW_011477816.1:52209-53803 GCF_000754665.1 Bison bison bison | reverse complement strand
TATTATGCTATAAAATACACCTTGAGTATTCTTTTCTATGCCATGTAGGAAAGCTTCCTGTGATATGTTTTGTTTTTTATGTTCAGATTCAAATAACCATGGTACATAAGGAAAATGCATGATTATTTCATCCTACTTTAATCAAATAATCTTTATATGGAGGCTTATTGGAAACATTTTTAACACAAGGCTATTTGATGCATGGTGATTGCTTAGTTTCAGTTTCTACAAAGTCAAAGATTTAGGTACAAATAGTTCATTTGGAGTGACAGGGTAAACCATCAGGAGTGTACTGATGTGAGACAGGGAAGAGAAGTCAGCTAACAATGGGTGTGTTTTCATGCCAGCTACCACAATGGACAACTAGAGATTGTTCTTGCAGGGAAACCCTTTAAAACATTAGGAAATATATGCCTCTACATTATTCCAACTAAAGGACACGAGCTGTAGTATTAACATCCCCATACTAGTTAGTCATTTATTAAGAGCTGTCTCCCTGGCTGAGAGTGGAGAATGGTGAGGTGCAATATTTCCTAGGCACTTCTGGGAAAAATGAGCTCTGGAAATATTACCCAACACATTATTTGTTACCACAACATAACCAGTTATGGGAAGAACTTGTCAAATTACTGGTGCATGTGGAGCAGTGAATAGATTGCAAGAATCATCTCACAATAGACTAATGGGAGTTTAGAACAAGATGGTGAACTCGGCATACATTTCTTTCCACTCAGACCATTTAAAAAAAAATGGGGAAAAAAAGTCTTGCAGGGGGAAAATCATTAAAGCAGTGGGAAATAAGGGACATTACCGCTAGTGCACCAGAAATGTTGAGAAAGTCTGAACAGGTAACCGTCAATGGTATTGACTGAAGAAATCAGGAAAAGATGCTGTTTATAAGTCATGGCTTCTTCTGTAGTAGCTGAAAGCTCAGTCTGTTTACATAGGAATAGAAGACGGTCCTGAAGTGTTCATCAGGATGATTAACTAGGGAATTTTGTTTGGAGAAGCTATGTTTATTGTCCACCCCTCCCCTCACCTCACTTTTACTTAAGTTAAAAATCTGGCAGAAAGCTAAAGACCAAAGCAGTGGGTACTTAGGCTGGAGAGGAAAAACAGCTCAGATTGCCATTAGACAACCATGGATGGATCTCCTCAAGCCAAAGGACACCCCAATAAGGAGCATCTTCCTCTTCTTTTGTTCAGCCAGAATAGAGATTACAACAAACAGGCAGGAGGACAAAGGTGCTCAAAAACAACTGAGAACACAGATGTGAATTATTAAATATCTGAAGTAAAAAGACATCATAGATATAGAAAAATGATAAAATTAAGCAAGAGCAGATTGAACATTCCCAAATGCCTCCAAAGTGGGAAAAAGACACTTGATAATGCATAGCTGAACAGGAGAAGAGATCCTGCTGAGGAGTGAATCTCAAGTAACATTGAGCCAAAGAATTCGTCAAGGCAGGTTAAATGAGTAAATGCTGGAAAGTAGGAGGAAAATTGAAACTTGTCAAAATAGTTCATCAGGTCAGTTCAGTTTAGTCGCTCAGTCGTATCCGACTCTTTGCGACCCCATGGTGTAGCCCGC
>NW_011477816.1:50994-51859 GCF_000754665.1 Bison bison bison | reverse complement strand
CATAGCCTTGACTAGACGGACCTTTGTTGGCAAAGTAATGTCTCTGCTTTTCAATATGCTGTCTAGGTTGGTCATAACTTTCCTTCTAAGGAGTAAGCGTCTTTTAATTTCATGGCTTCAGTCTTCTGCAGTGATTTTGGAGCCCCCCAAAATAAATTCTGACACTGTTTCCACTGTTGCCCCATCTATTTGCCAAGAAGTCATGGGACCAGATGCCATGATCTTCGTTTTCTGAATGTTGAGCTTTAAGTCAACTTTTTCACTCTTCTCTTTCAGTTTCATCAAGAGGCTCTTTAGTTCTTCTTCACTTTCTGCCATAAGGGTGATGTCATCTGCATATCTGAGGTTATTGATATTTCTCCAAGCAATCTTGATTCCAGCTTGTGCTTCCTTCAGCCTAGCGTTTTTCATGATGTACTCTGCATATAATTTAAATAAGGAGGGTGACAATATACAGCCTTGATGTACTTCTTTTTCTATTTGGAACCAGTCTGTTGTTCCATGTCCAGTTCTAATGGTTGCTTCCTGACTCGCATACAAACTTCTTAAGAGGCAGGTCAGGTGGTCTGGTATTCCAATCTCTTTCAGAATATTTCACAGTTTATTGTGATCCACACAGTCAAAGGCTTTGTCATAGTCAATAAAGCAGAAATAGATGTTTTTCTGGAACTCTTGCTCTTTCAATGATCCAGCCGATGCTGGCAATTTGATCTGCGGTTCCTCTGCCTTTTCTAAAACAGCTTGAACATCTGGCAGTTCATGGTTCATGTATTGCTGAAGCCTGGCTTAGAGAATTTTGAGCATTGCTTTACTAGCCTGTGAGATGAGTGCAATTGTGCAGTAGTTTCAGCATTCTTTGGCATTG
>NW_011477816.1:50074-50409 GCF_000754665.1 Bison bison bison | reverse complement strand
TTCTTATCTCTCCTTGCTATTCTTTAGAACTCTGCATTCAAATGGATATATCTTTCCTTTTCTCCTTTGATTTTTGCGTCTCTTCTTTTCACAGCTATTTGTCAGGCCTCCTCAAACAGCCATTTTGCTTTTTTGCATTTTTTTTTTTTCTTGGGGATGGTCTTGCTCCCTGTCTCCTGTACAATGTCACAAACCTCTGTCCACAGTTCATCAGGCACCTTTCAGATTTTGTCCCTTAAATTTATTTCTCACTTCCACTGTATAATCATAAGGGATTTGATTTAGGTCATACCTGAATGGTCTATTGGTTTTCCCCACTTTCTTCAATTTAAGTC
>NW_011477816.1:48203-49974 GCF_000754665.1 Bison bison bison | reverse complement strand
CTATCCACATTTCAATGCATAATGATGAAACATTAGGACAGTAAGAATAAAAATAAAATCTTTAATGGTTCCACACAGGAAAAACCATACACCTCCCTCCAAAATAAAATTAATCATAGGCTGTCAGATTTCTTATAACCTCAGAGGCCAAAAAAATATGGAGGTGGAATACTAGATATTTAAAAACAACCTAAGAAAACCTTATGAACACATAAGTCCAGTCAATTTAACAGGAAAGTGGAGAAGTAAAATTCATCAAATACCTTATAGATTTAAAATTTGTAGTATAATTTAATCTCACTGAACATTCAGGAGGTAGTAAGGCATGGAGATATTAATTAGCTCACCCAAAGTAGCACAGGAATTATGGCTAGATTTATAATTAAAAGGCATGTTTACTTTTGTTTAGACACTACATGCTCTCATTCTCTTCATTGCTATTTTCAATATAGGTCATTATTTCTAGACTCATTGATTACTTGATTGACTTCTTCAGAACACAACTTAAAAAGCAAAGAAATGAGAACTAAACTTACTAGTCCCCATCTATCTTTAAGAAGGAGCTTTAAAATACTAATGATTTTTAGCTTGTCCAACTCTGTGGGGTCTCAATGTACTTTATCTAAAATTTGAACTAACTGAAAGCAATGCACCATTAGAAATTAAAACAATCTCAGTTCAGAAACTGATGACAGAGTTAATATTTTCCCTGTTTTAAGGACAGGGAAATTCATAATTGCTTAATATACCACAATTTCATGGTGTCAGAAACATAACTAGAATCTAGGTCTCTTGTTTCTCAGAATATACTATACTAAGAAAAAATTAATACAAGTTAGATAAATCAGGAAGGCATTCCATTTTTAGAAAGAAGCATCCACAAAGGAATTTAGAAGAAAAAATGACACAAGTAATGTTATGAATAATAACCATAGAAATTACACAAGCCTTGGAACATGCTGTCATGACAATTCTACACTGAAATATGGTATTAAAAACACATAGTTATATCAAAGATAATATGGTTCATATTTCAAACTTGTAGACACTGAATTTTCCCTGCTTGCATTCAAATTAACATTATGTATATGATAAGATGTACATTATGCACTCTCATACACATACAGTTGTACTGCATCAAGAAACAGAAAGGCAATTCCATAAACACAGTAAAACAACAAAAGCAACAAAGAAATAAAGCAACTAGATAAGCAGTGATTGATGTCCCCTGAGAAAAACGGCCAACGTGAGTACTACAACACTAGAGCTTAGGCTACTATGGCCTGGAGGTAGTCACAATCCAGGATGCTTACGAGAAGGCTTGAGAAAATATTCTCACTGAAAAGTGAGAGCCTAAGTCTGAAACACCAGTTGTCTAATAAGGCCAATGGCAGGAGGAGAAACCCCGTAACAGCAGACGACACTTATACTGGGGCACTAGGAATATTAGAGTAAGTTGTTCAGGCCTAAAAAGAAATGCTTTTATACCCTCAAAAACAAAGTCATCATATCCATTTTGTTAGTTACAAATTATAAAAAAGTCATGAAATAATAGACTGTTATTAAGAAAAACAAATTGCCATTTTTAAAAGAAATAATGTTGAAATAGATTAAAAATCTTAGCACAGGCTTTTAGCTAAATGAAAACAAAGTGAAGAATGACCACAACTGAAGAATAGATGAGTAGGCTGAAAGGTCAAGTGTAGCAAGTATCTAAAGTAGACCAAAAAATATAAGAAAAAGAAAACTGCGGAAGAAAATTCTGGAGACA
>NW_011477816.1:46881-48103 GCF_000754665.1 Bison bison bison | reverse complement strand
GGTGGAAGAATGTTGGATTGAAAATATTTGAAGAAATAATGAATGAAAATGTCCCAGAATTGGAAGTGTACATGGATCCTGATATTGGAAGAACCTATTGTACAAAGAGCAGGACAAATGACATACTGAAATTCACCTGGAAACCCGTAGTTTAAATTCAGATCAAGGATAAGAAGAAATTCCTAGAGCTAAACAGTGGGTAGAGATTCTCAAATTCTTCTATAGAATTCCTTAAAATGTTCAACAAATGTATTCATGTTTCAGGAACACACAACTAAGAAACTGGGCTTTCAGTACACATGGGAGCTGGTATTGGTGCTCTTTTTTTTTTTTTTTTGCTTTTCATTGAGAATAGAAAATAATGTTTAAACACAATAATCACATTTAGATTTCCTTGGAATTATTATGCAAAAATTGCTGTAGCAATTAAAGGGTGATTTACTATTTGAGATCCTTTGTCATAGATTTGAAGATTATTGCTGCAAGAGATTAGCAGTAGTCAGTTTTAATGAATGAGGAGATTGTCTAAATATATTCTGAATTCTTATAGTCTTGCTGTTCACTTATTTTAAATTGTATGGGGTACTGATGGGAGAAAAATCTTGTATGCAAATAGAAAAAGCAGGATAATGGTCCTATCAATACTCTGATACTGTTTTACTCCCTGCTGTAAAATACATTCTTCCACTTGGTAAAATGCTCCACATTTATATTTTATGAAACATCTATCTACCTATTATTTTTGAATATATATAAATGTACATATATTTCAATATATAAAACCATCTCCATAGTTACTACTTTATATGATTATTTCATACATTTTAAATTATCTTATTTATGTTTTTAAACAATTGATATTGACATTGAATTTCAAAATTCTTGAGATTTTAGTCAACTTAATGGATTATCCAAGCAGAATTCAATGGGATGTTCTGTTTATAAATATGCATTTAAATCAAGTACTATACATACTTGTTTTACATAGAAGTATGTCCTTTGGAATTTATGCAATTCAGCTTTCAAGGGTAGCTCACATAAATTTTCTTTAACCAAAATGATATCTTCTTTGTAAGATATCTCTTTTCACCATAAATATGACCACTCAAAATAGAGTTAAGAGGAAAAAATATGAATCACTGTCTAAGCCAAGTACATATAAAAACACCTCCTATTTCTAGAAAGCTTAAAGACTGACAAGATCTGTTAAAATAAAATAAAA
>NW_011477816.1:46240-46781 GCF_000754665.1 Bison bison bison | reverse complement strand
ACAAATAACCCAACAATAACAATTAAAAAAAAAACTGTGTGAACCAAATCTAAACAAAGAAACAAGCAAAAAAAAATAATAATTGCACATCTCTTCTTCAAAACTATTGGAGGAGAAGAGAGATATTACTACAGTTAGAAATATGCTTCCGTAAAGACCTGTGTGGCTAAAAGGCAGTACCATCTTTTAGAGAAACACCTGATATCTGTAACAGAATACCTGTCACACAGTAGGCACACCATAAAATTTTGCTGCACAGTTGAGTGCAGTTGCCTATATAAACCAAGCCTTAAAGGAAAGTTCACAGATATTAAACTAATACAATTGCTAATAAAAGTCTGAGGAAGATTTTATGTGCTTGGTTATCTTATAATAGTCTACTCTACAGTATCGGAATAAAAGACATGAGGGACATTCTATAAAATTACTGGCCTGCCCACTTCAAAAAATATCAAGGTCATGAAAGACAAAGATAGGAGATCTTGCCAAAAGGAGACTTAAGAGACATAACATCTAAATGTGTGTCATTTGGATCCTGAAC
>NW_011477816.1:42318-45758 GCF_000754665.1 Bison bison bison | reverse complement strand
ATGTGGCAATATATTAATATTTAAGGAATCTAGGTGAAAGTCCTACAAAAATGCTTTGTACTATTTTTGTAACATTTCTGTAATTCTGAAGTCAGTTTTCTCAACTTAACTAAAAGGATGATTTTTTAAGACAATTTATTGACAGGTCTTATAAATAACACATAAGTAAGTCCTCTTACTTATGGAGGAGGAAATGGCAACCCACTCCAGTGTTCTTGCCTGGAGAATCCCAGGGACAGGGAAGCCTGGTGGGCTGCCATGTATGGGGTTGCACAGAGTCGGACACTACTGAAGCGACTTAGCAGCAGCAGTAGCAGCAAGTCCTCTACATACAAGTTCCATTCAGAGAGTGTGTCTGTAAGTCCAATTTGTTCATAAGTCCAACAAAAATAAGCCTAGGTATCTCAACTAATACAGTCAGCTATGTAGTACTGAACTATAATAAGTTCATAATACTATTCACACAAATAATACATAAAAAACAAGGAAACACAAAAATAGTAAGCTTTTACACTTGTTTCTTGATATGCTGGGCTTGAAATTAAGACACTGTACTACTGTAATCTATAGGGTACTGTACAGCAAAGTACACAAAAGCACAAGCACTTGTAGAGGACGCTCACACGTAATAATGTATGCCAGACATGTGGCCTAATTTATGTGACTGAACGTGTGAACACATGTTCGCATCTTTGAGAGTTCTCAACTTGAAGGTTCATATACAAGGGACTCTCTGTACCTGACAAAGAATCAAGTATTAAGATATTCAGTTATTTTAAAGAATTGATTCAGAATTTCAGTGGGTGCAGAGGAAAGATACACAAAAGTAAAAATGATAATATTTACACATATAATTCCAAAAAGATAATAACTAACCAGGAAGCAATTATAGTTTTGAGGTACATATTTCTCACATTTCTAGCTTTGATAACAGGAAAGATTTTTTTTTTATTATTATTAGTTTGAGGGCAAGAAACATCCTACTGTTTTCAAAGAATAAGTATCCTGGTGGGATGAATTAAGGTGCAGACTAAAAAAACAGTTCCAACATGGCAATAATTTATAGGTGAGTTTAATAAATTGGGGAAGCAAGAAACAACATAAAGAATGTTTGGAAGATTTTCAATAGCAACTGTCTGCTGTAGGACAAATCTGCAGTTGCTACTTCCCCCTCAATGCTGTGGGACTGTTTTCATTGGGACTTCAAGGGGAAGCAGTGGCTGCTTGCCAGCTTCTATGTTCTCATCCAGCTGTTTAGACAGTGACAGCACATAAGTAGTTGTAAAGGCTGAGGTTTGGGTAGTCAGGCAGTCTCCCTCTGAGACACAAGTAAGCATTTTACTAGACTATTTATAAATTTATTTTAAATGGTAATCATCAGTACTAAGAGATAGCTAGCAGAGACAATGTTCTTGTTTAACCAAAAAAATGTACAATAAACAATACTCAAGAGGTGTATTGTTTTTCCACTCTGTACATTGTTTTTCTGTTCCCATGTTTTCTGGTTACTACAACTCCCTGAATGCTCAAGACTCAGAATTTAACAAAGTAGAAAAACATTAGGTAAATTTACCGACATTTTAAAAAAAAGTAAACATAAACAGCTTTGCATAGTACATGTACAGAGTTTTTACATAATCCCTACAGATTCAATAGAATTTTTTCTACTTTATTGAGGCATACTTAATATACAAAAATGCACATATTTCATGTACACATTTTCTGTGTTTGGATCTAGAAAATTATGTTTGATAACATCACCACAGTCAAGGTAATAAATATTTCCACCATCTCCAAAAGAGTTCTTGTGTCCGCTTGCTGTTTTTTTCTTTGTAGCAAGAGCACTTAATATGAGATCTATCTTCTTAACAAGATTATAGTGCATAATACCACATTGTTCCCTGTACACTATGGCACTGTGTTTAACAGATCTCTAAAACATACTCATCTAGCATAACTGTAATTTTATATCTACTGAAAAATAGCTGTCCATTTCTCCTGTCCCCATCTTCTGACAATGACCATTCTATTCTCTGCTTCTATGTGTGTTAGTTGCTCAGTTGGGTCCAACTCTTTGCAACCTCATGGACTGTAGCCTGTAAGGCTTCCCTGTCCATGGAATTCTCCAGGCAAGAATACTGGAGTGGGTTGCCATTTCCTACTCCAGGAGAGTGAGTTTGACTATTTTAGATACCTCATATAAGTAGGATCAAACAGTATTTATTCTTCTGTGACTGACTTACTTCACTCAGCACAATGTCTTCCAAGTATTCGATTTGTTGCAACTGGTAAGATTTCCTTCTTTTTTAAGGCTGAATAATTTCCAGTGTTTGTATATACCACATTTTCTTTATCTGTTCATCTGTTGATAGACATTTGGCTTCCTTGCATGTTTTGATTATTGCAAATCATTCTGCAGTGAATATGGAAGTACAGCTATCTCTTCAGGATCCTGATTTCAGTTTTTAGGTAGATACTCAGGAGTGGTATTAATGATTATATGGTACACATGGTAGTTCTTTAATTTATCAAGAAAACTTCATACTGTGTTTGATAGTGGCTTAATCATTTTATATTCCTACCAACAGAATGGGCTTCCCTGGTGGCTCAGATGGTAAGGAATACGCCTGCAGTACAGGAGATCTGGTTTGATCCCTGGGTCGGGAAGATCCCTTGAAGAAGGAAATGGCTACTCACTCCAGTATTCTTGCCTGGACAATTCCATGAACAGAGGAGCCTGGTTGGCTATGGTCCACAGGGTTTCAAAAAGTTGGACACAACTGAGTAACTGACAAAAACAAACTACAGAATACAGGGTTCCAGTTTCTTCATATACTTGCTAACACCTATTATCTTTTGTTTTTGTGCATGTGTGTGTGTGTGTTGCTAATAGCCATCTGTAGCAGGTGTGAGGTGATATCTCTTGAGGTTTTAATTCACAATCCTCTGATGATTAGTGATGCTGTGAATTTGAATACTTTCTGTATACCTGTTGGCCATTTGTGTGTCTTCTTTGGAGAAATGTCTATAAAAGTTCTTTGCCTCTTTTTTTTTTTTTTTCCTTTTTTGTTATTGGATTGTAGGAATTCCTTATATATTTTGTAAACTGATACCTTATCAGATGTATGGTTTTCAAATATGTTCTCCTATTTCATAGGTTGCCTTATAACTCTGTTGATAGTTTCCTTTGCTATGAAAAAGATTTTTAGTTTGATGTCATCTCACTTGTCTATTTTTGAAATATGTGAAACAGAGACTAAAAATCAATAGAAATCAATAAAATTAACAACTTGTTTTTTGAAAAGATCAACAAAACTGACAAAACTTTGGCTAGATTAAGGAAAAAAGAGAAGACTCAAATAAAATTAGAAAACAAAGAAGAGATGTCACAATTGTTGTCAAAAAAAATAAGGTAGAGGTTACTGTGAAAATTATATGCT
>NW_011477816.1:39761-42059 GCF_000754665.1 Bison bison bison | reverse complement strand
ACATTCACAATTCTGATATCTATGCTAAGTATTACATTTATAGATACATCTTATAGTAGGAACACTGAATTGTCACAGAAGCAGTGTTCCCGCTCATAAGTAGGAAGAAATTCACTTCTCTACCAGTTTGTATCACATGTTAAAACACGGGTACCAAATAAATGAGGCTTAACTCCTAAAACCTCATAGGCTCCCATGAATACTACTCCTTTATTTTCTCTGTATCCTGTACTATAACAAATTATAGCAACAGCAATACTAGCAATAGTAAAACCCATTTAAATTTTTGTCTTATGGAAAACTGGGAAGCATATTGTAAAAATTCAAATAATAGTTTTAAAATTATGAAATACAAGGAAGAAATAGATAATTCTAAGTCCTTCCAAAGGTGTTAGATAATTATCTGGTGAATACTTTCATTTATTTATTCTTCCATACACATAGAAGAATTGAGACATATACTTGTAGGTAGAAAAATAGACAGTTTTTAAAAAGATATACACTATATGGGCTTCTCTGGTGGCTCAGACGGTAAAGAATCCACCTGTCAATGCAGGAGACCTGAGTTTGCTCCCTGTTGGGAAGATCCCCCGGAGAAGGGAATGGCTACCCACTCGGGTATTCTTGTCTAGAGAATTCCATAGACAGAGGAGCTTGGCAGGCTATAGTCCATGGGGTTGCAAAGAGTCAAACACGACAGAGCAACAAACACATACCTTGTATGCTATATGAAAATAACATGAGCCTTCCTTGAATTTAATAGAAAAATGAAGGAAATGACATGAACATAAACCTGAAAAAAGTAATAAACTTTAGATAAATACTTTCTTATAATGTGGACCATTAGTTCAACTCAGGTTAAGAAAAATTATCAGTAGGATTAACTCTGGCTTTTAAAGATATAGGTCTTTAATGTATAGATGTTTAATAATAACAATAATTTTATTTCATTTTTACTTTTTTAAGATAAATTTACATTTTAACTTTCATTTCAATTTGTTGAGAGTTATAACTTAAAAGAGAATCAATTCATACCACCAGGCATTTTTATCCCAACATTCCAATTCAGAAGTTATTTGTTTTTTATCATTTCTAGGTCAACTAGATTTCACTATTCTAGACCCTAAATTCTTCAATGTGCATTCTGTCATCTGTAATGTAATATTGCTTTTTGCTTTTATTTTTGAATGACAATTTGGGTGAATAAATTATTTTAGAACATATTTTATTTCTTTCAAAACACTGAGGGTATTTGTACATTTCTATTTTAGTTTCTGTGTAACTATGGAGACTTCTATGGTATACTTTATTATTCCCTTAGTCAGTGGCTTTTTTTTTATACCCAGGTTGGGGTGGAATGCTGTCTTTATCCTTGGGATTCAATAACTTAACAGGATGTGCCTTGAGGTCAATTGTTCTGAATGAGTTTCACTGATAAATGATCTGCTCTTTTGATCTATGGATTCATTCCTCCCTTCATTTTAGTTAAAATTTCCTGTATTATACCTGTGTGTGCCTTTTATGTTTTGTTTATGGATATCTTTTCTTTAGGGATGTCAATTGTCCTTATACTGGTTCATTATTGATTGGTGTCCAAATATACTCTCTGATTGGTTTAATTAATCTATCTCTGCCTGTCTCTGTCTCTCGGCATCTCTATCTCCCTCTCTCTCCATTCCAAGGATATACAAAGGCTTTTCCTATTGATAGAAATTACTTTCATCTAGGCATATTGTTTCTAATTTTTCTCATGTATTAGATTTGTACTTGTATTATTTTGGTTTTCAGTTTGTTTCATTGGCTCTCCAGTCTCCATATTTTATTTTACTCTCAAGATTTTTCATCTCATCATTGAGCTTTTGTTCAATTAATTTCATTCAAAATATGAAAGCTTTCCCAAATTTACATCTCATCTTTTCACATGAACTATGTTGTTTATCATTCCAGTTGTAGAATATATAATTGCATCTAATTAAACAAGTAATAATAATGAAATAAACTTAGATTTATCAAGTGTGTTTCAGGAATTGAACAAAGTGATTTACATGCATTAATTTATTTCATTATCATGGTAACTCTACATAGGAGATATTATTTTTCTCCATTCTACAGTTGAGGAAACAGGAACTAAGAGAGTTAAATAATTTGCCCCAGGATATATAACTAGCAAAAGACATAACTAGATATGTGTTCTGGCTATTTATCATAATTTTATGCATATTTAATACCTACAGTTCTTCTTCATTAATGATCCACCATGCCCAGATGTGTAAGATTTTCACTATTAGGTATAACAGA
>NW_011477816.1:39338-39661 GCF_000754665.1 Bison bison bison | reverse complement strand
TTTGTTATTCTTTTAACATCTATTTCTCTATTTTTTATTTGCCCCTGGGAATAAGTATCACCAGAATATCTCAAAAGACCTGTGTCTGTGGTGCATTAAAAGAACGGTGAGTGTGTAAGAATGTGGGTTGTGTGTGTGTGTGTGTGTGTGTGCACATGGACAGGAAATATGTATGAGACTCTTAACTGTGGCCTACTGTCCAAATGAAGGAGGACAATTGATCAGTAACCACAGGTAAAACAATAAAAACTGAAGTAAGTGATACCAGTAGGGTGTATGCATGCACACACACAAACACATACATACATACAAACATACATAGA
>NW_011477816.1:35141-38881 GCF_000754665.1 Bison bison bison | reverse complement strand
GACTAGAATAGGCAAAAAGATGTGAGCAGGCACTGGTGTAAAAACCCAGCCTTTTTTTTTTAAATTTTATTTTATTTTTAAACTTTACATAATTGTATTAGCTTTGCCAAATATCAAAATGAATCCGCCACAGGTATACATGTGTTCCCCATCCTGAACTCTCCTCCCTCCTCCCTCCCCATACCATCCCTCTGGGTCGTCCCAGTGCACTAGCCCCAAGCATCCAGTATCGTGCATCGAACCTGGACTGGCATCTCGTTTCCTACATGATATTTTACATGTTTCAATGCCATTCTCCCAAATCTTCCCACCCTCTCCCTCTCCCATAGAGTCCACAAGACTGTTCTATACATCAGTGTCTCTTTTGCTGTCTCGTACACAGGGTTATTGTTACCATCTTTCTAAATTCCATATATATGTGTTATTATACTGTATTGGTGTTTTTCCTTCTGGCTTACTTCACTCTGTATAATAGGCTCAAAAAAACCCAGCCTTTTAATTATTAAGTTGATCTTTTCCACCATATGTAATCAACACTCACTGACTTCCTGTGACTTAGCAGAGAGATGCAAAGCCAGAGGGTCTGACCAGTGAGGTGTTCTGCAACAATTTGTGAGGTTTGGGGAATGCTGATTTAAAATTCTGAGACTTTATTATTATTTAGTACTTTAATGGAAATTTAGTTTTTATAGTCTGTTGAAAGAGCATTTTGAGGATTGCCTTAAAAATACACCAGGTCATATTGTCATGTTTTCTGAAGAAAAATGCAGATTGAATTAAGAAAAAAACTGATCCACACGTGAATCTTTAACAAAAAACCAGCTCCTACCTTAGCATCTCTCTCTCCTGTCTTAGATCCTTCACTTTTTCTTTTGTAGCTCTTATGGTATATATCTATAGTCTATCACAAGAAAAAACAAAGATTGTTTTTTTGGACCCTAAGTGACATAGTAATTTAGAGCAATTTAGATAAATGGAGAAACAGTGGAAACAGTGGCAGACTTTATTTGGGGGGGCTCCAAAATCACCGCAGATGGTGACTGCAGCCATGAAATTAAAAGATACTTGCTCCTTGGAAGAAAATTATGACCAACCTATAGAGCATATTATAAAGAAGAGACATTACTTTGCCAACAAAGTTCCATCTAGTCAAGGGTATGGCTTTCCCAGTAGTCAAGTATGGATACGAGAGTTGGACTATAAAGAAAGCTGAGCATTGAAGAATTGATGCTTTTGAACTGTGGTGTTGGATAAGTCTCAAGAGTCCCTTGGACTGCAAGGAGATCCAAACAGTCCATCCTAAAGGAAATCAGTCCTGAATATTCATTGGAAGGACTGATGCTGAAGCTGAAATTCCAATACTTTGGCCACCTGATGCAAAGAGCTGACTCATTTGAAAAGACCCTGATGCTGGGAAAGATTGAGGGCAGGAGGAGAAGGGGACGACAGAGGATGAGACGGTTGGATGGCACCACCGACTCAATGGATATGAATGTGAGTAAGCTCTGGGAGTTAGTGATGGACAGGGAGGCCTGGTGTCCTGCAGTCCATGGGGTCACAAAGAGTCTGACACAATTGAGCGACTGAACTGAACTGAACTGAATATAGAGCAAGAGAATATTCTGGTACTATAACTGAAAATACTCTGGTATCTTCAATATTCTGAATTTTTCCTCATAAAAAGTAAGTGATAAACAAATTCTTATTTTTCAAGGTTTCAAGTTAAATCCTTATGAGTTCTGTTGTACATATTACAGAATAAAATTTTTGAGAATCAATTGCAGCAATAATAAAAGTATGATTGTGGGCATTTGACAATCTTAGAAAACTATTTTACAAATATCCTTTTAAAAATGCAATTACAGCAGGCCAAAATGGCAAGGCAGGAAACCCCTTCCTCTCCATCCACCCACAAAACTCAGTAGCTAGACAGCTATTCACAAACAAAAACTGCTCTGGGAGAGTTCTGGCATCCTATTAAGAAATTTTAGCAACACAGGAGCACCAAAAACCAGAGAAAAGTGCACAAAAAGAGAAAGAAGACAGATGCATTTTGCCTGCATCGTCCCATCTCCCAAGCTGATGTTGTTCAACACCAAAAGGGAATTTCCCAGGTAGGAAGAGTTCTCCTCACTAGAAAAAGAAAAGAATGGTAAGCAACCAGTTTCTGCAGCCTTTGGGGCAACACAGAAAGGCCCCGCTTTGGTTCTACCCCACCCAGACTGCTGAAGCTGAGATATATAGAGATACCTACAAATACAGAAGAAAAGAAAGGCCTATTAATAGCAGTCATGAAGAATGTGGCTCAGAGACCAGCTCTGCAGACAAAATCAGCATATTCCACCAGTGATGAAACCAATAACCAGCACAGCTGTCATGGATCTCTGCAGATTTTACAGCCTTTCGTTCCACAGGTATTTGCAGTCCTGGGTGCCATCTATTTAGCTCCATTCTGCTCCCTCCCTTTCACACCCAGCCAGAGCCTAGGAGCTTATGAACCACATCAGAAGCAAGCTCACGTCTCTGCCACTGAATGCAAAACATGAGCCATCCTAATCTTGCCCAGTCCTTTCCCTCCCCTAATGCCCCTGCCACAGACCAGGAAAAGGACCAGCAGCCAGCTTAGGCTTCTGTGGCTTCAGAAGTACAAAACACTCAGCTAGAATCCCTCAGATCACCCCACCACTGCATACACACTCAGGACTAGCTACACTAGCTGTGTACCTGAATGTTACCAGCCTGATACACATCATCAGCTTCCTTCCACAGTAGTGTGAGCAAGTGGGGGGAAAGTAAGCAGCCAAGGGAGAACATGCTGACAGCCAGTTCCCAGAGCTGCCAGTGAGCCCGTATATGGCAACCGCATATGCTGCAGGCCTTGGCCCCCACTCCTGTGCATATACCTCTGCAACTGAACTGATCCACTACTTAGGCACCTGCAGCTGGCCCCCCACACCTGAGTGTGTGCATAACATCAGCTCCAGCCACAAAATCTGCCTGCCCTAATCCATAGCTACAGCACCTGAGGGCACCGCTGTGGGTCCTAACAGCCCTTGCAGCTACTCTGGATGTGGACCCAAGGCAATCACTAAGGACTATAAAGTTGTCAGTGCAGTGGAACCCAGCAGCCTGAGCTGAAGAGACATCACTCCTACACACAGACAAGATGACACCATGAGGCCCTGAATTTGGCACCCTGCATCACTAGACCAGGGTCACATCAATAAAACTAGGTGCTGGTTCTTTGGAAAGATAAACAAAATGGACAAACCTTTAGGTATACTAAGAAAAATAAATAAATAAAATCAGAAATGAAAAAGAAGATATTACAAATGACAAAAATACATGAGATCACAAAAGACTACTTACTATGAACAATTATACATTAAAAAAACTGGACAATCTAGAATAAATGTGTGTATTGCTCAAAACATAAAACCCATCAAGACTGAAATCATGAGGAAAGAGAGAATCTGAACATATCAATAATGAGTAAGGATAGTGACTGTGGAAGTCACTCAGTCGTGTCTGACTCTTTGTGACCCCATGGATTATACAGTCCATGGAATTCTCCAGGCAAGAATACTGGAGTGGGTAGCCGTTCCCTTCTCCAGGGGATCCCAACCAAGGGATCGAAAACAGGTCTCCAACATTGCAGGTGGATTCTTTACCAACTGAGTCACCAGGAAAGCATGGATACTGAATCAGTAATCAAAAACCTCCCAACAAAGAGCCCAGGA
>NW_011477816.1:27530-35041 GCF_000754665.1 Bison bison bison | reverse complement strand
CAAGAAAAGCCACTCTAGGCTAATACCCCTGTTGAATACTGGAGAAGGAAATGGCAACCCACTCCAATTTTTTTGCCTGGAAAATTCCATGGACAGAGGAGCCTGGTTGGCTAAAGTCCATGGGGTCACAAAGAGTCAGACATGACTGAATATGCATGCATGCATGCCTAAAGAATACAGATGCAAAATTCTCAACAAAATATTGCCAATCCAAATTCGACAGCATATTAAAAAGACAATAACTCATGATCAAGTGGAATTTATTCCCTGGAGGCAAGGGTTGTTCAATACACACCAGTCAATAAACGTGATCCACAACATTAACAAAATGAAAGATAAAAATCATAATTATCTCAATACATGTAGAAAGATCATTTGAGAAAATACAATATCCTTTACAATATCCAATAAAAATTCTCAACAAATTGATTGTGTCAGAACATACCTCAACAAAATAAAGGCTACATAAGACAAATACACAAGCAACATTACTGTTAATGTTGAGAGTTTGAAAGCTTTTCCCTAAGATCACTATAAAAATAAATAATTAAATTAAAAACAGTCATGGGAACTGAATAGACATTTTTCCAAAGAAGACATACAAATGGCCAACTGGTACATAAAAAGGTATTCAACACCAGTAATCATAAAGGAAATGCAAATCAAAACCATACTGAGGTGTCACTTCACATTCACATGTGTTAGAAGAGTTTCCATCAAATAGATGAGATTACAAGTGTTGGTAGAATGTAGAAAAATAATGGACCTCTGCACACCATTGGTAAGAATATAAATTGATAGAGTTACTATAGATAATGGTGTTGAGGTTCCTCAAAAAATTAAAAATAGAACTACCACATGATCCAGCAAACCCATTTCTGGGTATATAGCTAAAATAAATGAAAATGGAATATTGAAAAGATATCTGCATTCTCATGTTCATTGCAGTATTATTCACAATAGCCATGGTATGGAAAAATCTTGTAATTTGTGACAACTTGGTTTAAACAGAAAGAGCCGAGATTTTTCAGGTTCAGATGAAAGGCACTCAAAAGTTTAACCTGTGCATATAAATCAAGAATTGAAATGATTCCTTAGTGGGGATATTAATGACAGAGAAGATCTTTTTGCACTTAGAGGCTCAGATTGGAAATTTTGAGGGCTTGGGTTTTCTCCAGCAACACTGTCTACAAGAAATAGAATTCAAGCCACACATAAAATTTAAAATTTTCTAGTAATCATATTTTTAAAAAGTAAAACAATATAGGTTAAATTAGTTGTAATAATATATAAAACTTATTCAACTTATAATGAGGTTATCTACAGATAAACACTTAAGCTGAAAATATTATAAATCAAAAATGCATTTAATACACTAACCTACTGAACACCATAGCTTAGCCAGCATGCATGCTCAGTTTCTCAGTCATGTCTGACCCTTTGTGACCCCATAAACTGTAGCCTGTGAGGCTCCTCTGTCCATGGGATTCTCCAGGCAAGAATACTGGAGTGGGTTGCCATTTCCTCCTCTGCAGGATCTTCCCAACCCGGGGATTGAACCCACATCTCCTGCATCTCCTGCATTGGCAGCTGGATTCTTTACCGCTGAGCCACTTGGGAAGCCCCTAGCTTAGCCTGCTAAGTCACTTCAGTCGTGTCCGACTCTGTGTGATCCCATAGACAGCCTCCCACCAGGCTCCCCCGTCCCTGGGATTCTCCAGGCAAGAACACTGGAGTGGGTTGCCATTTTTTTCTCCAATGTATGAAACGTGAAAAGTGAAAGTGTAGTCGCTCAGTCGTGTCCGACCCTTAGCGACCCCATGGATTGCAGCCTACCAGGCTCCTCCGTCCATGGGATTTTCCAGGCAAGAGTACTGGAGTGGGGTGCCATTGCCTTCTCCGCTAGCTTAGCCTAGCCTACTTTAAATGTGTTCAGGACATTTCTATTAACCTATGTATGAGCAAAATCATCTAACACAAAGCCCATTTTATATTAAAGTATTGAATATCTCATGCAATTTATTGACTATTATACTGAAAGTGCAGAGAAGGCAATGGCACCCCACTCCAGTACTCTTGCCTGGAAAATCCCATGGACGGAGGAGCCTGGTAGGCTGCAGTCCATGGGGTCGCTAAGACTTGGACACGACTGAGCGACTTCACTTTCACTTTTCACTTTCACTTTTCACTTTCATGCATTGGAGAAAGAAATGGCAACCCACTCCAGTGTTCTTGACTGGAGAATTCCAGGGACGACGGGGCCTGGTGGGCTGACGTCTGTAGGGTCGCACAGAGTCCGACACGACTGGAGCGACTTAGCAGCAGCAGCAGCATACTGAAAGTGAAAAACCAAATGGTTGCATGAATACAGAATGTTTGTATGTGTATTGGTTGCTTTCCCTCATGATCACACAGGGAGCTGTGACTTCTTCTGTTGCCCAGCATCATGAGAAAGTACTGTACCATATCTAACTAGTGGAAGTAAAGATTATAATTCAAAAGTATGGTTTCTAAGACATATTGCTTTCCTACCATCATAAAGTCAAAAAATTGTAGGTTGAACCATCATAAGGCAGAGAGTTTGTATTCCTTTTAACCCCACTGTGTCCAAAATATGACATTTAATCATGTTAACATTTATTAATGAAATAGTTTCCATTATCCAAATCTTATATATACATATTACACTTTACAGTTCAGTTCAGTCGCTCAGTTGTGTCTGACTCTTTGCGATCCCATGAATCGCAGCATGCCAGGCCTCCCTGTCCATCACCAACTCCCAGAGTTCACTCAGACTCACGTCCATCGAGTTGGTGATGCCATCCAGCCATCTCATCCTCTGTCGTCCCCTTCTCCTCCTGCCCCCAATCCCTCCCAGCATCAAAGTCTTTTCCAATGAGTCAACTCTTCGCACGAGGTGGCCAAAGTACTGGAGTTTCAGCTTTAGCATCATTCCTTCCAAAGAAATCCCAGGGCTGATCTCCTTCAGAATGGACTGGTTGGATCTCCTTGCAGTCCAAGGGACTCTCAAGAGTCTTCTCCAACACCACAGTTCAAAAGCATCAATTCTTTGGCACTCAGCTTTCTTCGCAGTCCAACTCTCACATCCATACATGACCACTGGAAAAACCATAGCCTTGACTAGACGGACCTTTGTTGGCAAAGTAATTACACTTTACAGCACATCCCCAAAGGACAAGACACATTTCAAATATTCAATATTCAGACTATTGTCTACTGTAGTGGACAGTGCTGATTTAGAGAAAAGGCTTACAAATGTTAGCATGCATTAGAATCAACTGGGGGGTTGTTACAACACCAATTGGTGGACCCATCTCACCAATTACAGAGTCTGTAATTCATGAAATCTGGATGCGGCCCAGGAATTTGCATTTCTAACAAGTTCACACGTGATGATGATGCCAGGGACACTTTGAGAATCACTAATTTGGAAAATTTACTGAGATATTCATTTTACTCTGTTTATAAAAATTTTATTGCAATAAATTCTTTAACTCTTTGGGGACACATGCATCAGGTTGAAGATGGAGGGCAAGAATAGTCTTCTCTAAGACACTCTTATTTTTGACATTGTGGTAAGGAAGTTCCTAGCTAAATAAGGTCTTCAATAACAGTAAATAGATGGCAATCTGTGTTATGTGATTTTAGAGGTGAGAGATTCCTCAACTCCAAAGACTCCTTATGGAATATGCATTTATCAAAGCTACCTCCTAACACTTTGCATGTTATCTACTTGCTCATCCATCAAATTATATATCAAAAGATAAATTTTAATGTACAAATTCATTCACAATTAAAGTCTTACAATAAAACTACACTTCTGAGAGAATTGAAAATGAAATAAAATCATTGGTTTCCCAGTTCTTTTAAAATGTTCTTTTTTAAATTAAATTTATTTATTTTAATTATAGGCTAATTACTTTGTTTCTAGTTGTAAAGATCGATAGGTTAGATAGCACATGTTAGGAAAATTAGCCTGATTCCACTTGGCTTAACTGAAACCCAGGTCTATTTAAAAGAATACAGAAAGGCTGAAAAGACTGGGTTGCTTGACTGTAATGTTAAAACCATTGATTTTAAGTTAAGACTTGCATTTAATTTTGTAGTCCAATCTTATTAGGTATACGAGTGGGAACAAACTAGTTGAATATGTAAAATTTTCATTTTACAGAATTGATAGGGTAATATAATTGATATCATCTAGTGAGAGTACACTATCTCTTTTTGTGATTTATAAAAATCAAAGCCTCAGTTTTTGAGCATATAAAATGGTAAGCATTCTTTATAGTTATTGAATACATATTATATCCAATACGTTTCAAAAATATATTACCTTTATTTACTGATATTAAGCTACATGAGCTGTTAGTATATTTTGAAGATTAATCCCTTGTCAGCAGCATTATTTGCAAATATTTTCTCCCAGTCCATAGGTTGTCTTTTCATTTTGATTATGGTTTCCTTTGCTGTGCAAAAGCTTTTAAGTTTAATTAGATCCCATTTGTTTATTTTTATTTTCATTTCCATTATTTTAGGAGATGGATTCAAAAATATATTCCTGTGATTTATATCAAAGAATGACCTGCCCATGTTTTCCCCTAGGAGTTTTATAGTATCCAGTCTTACAAGTAAGCCTTTAATCCATTTTGAGTTTTTGTGTGTGTGTGTGTGGTGTTAGAGAATGCTCCAATTTCATTCTTTTATATGTAGCATTCTTTTACAGCACAATTGTGTTATATTGCATAGTATGTATTTAATATAGTTTATTCAATCACATTTTGTTCGATGGTCTTAGATTATTTTCAGGCTTTACTTCTAGGTAATGCTGCAGTCAAAAGTGTGCAATCTCCCTTGGACTGTGTGCCAATGTTTCTCCAAGGTAGAAGCAAAGATGTGGAAATGTCATGTTATATAGGGTGTGAATTTTTTTTCTTTTGGTCCTGCCCAATTACCCTTCAAAAAATGGCATTTTATATACATTTCATATACATTTTACATTCCTCTCATAATGCGTGAATCTGTTACCCCAATCCTGCCAACACTTGTTATACTCTAACTTGAAAACTTTTGCTGAACTAATAAGTGAAAAATAGTATATTTTTATTTTACTTTGCAGTTAGTCCTCAAATTACTAGGGAAATGTGACATCTTTTTCAATATGATAAAACATCTTTCTAAACATGGTTTCTGGCCATTTGTATTCCTTTTCTGTGAATTGCCAGTTCATATCCTCTGTTCATTTTTTCTTACTGATTTTTTTTTTCATTCTTGATCTTAATTTTTTCTGGCTTAAATAGGTTGTCAATATTTTTAACACATTTGTCACTTTTCAAAAACTTCTGTGGCATCATCTGTCACAAAGAACTGTGGCTTATAATGTAGTCGATTTATCAAACTTCTCTTTTATGGCCTTTGGTTTTGTGCTTTATATAAGAAGATGCCCATATTCCAATTTGAAAATACATTCTATCTTTCTTCTAACAGTTGTTTTATGTTTTGCTTTCAGAAAAAAAAATATGAAAATATTCTTTACAAGCTTATCTGTTTTATTTTCTTTTAACTGCAGCAGTTAGCATTATAGAATTAAGGACATTTACAGATTCGATGTAATAAAACACCCTCCAAACCTGAATTGAACTATTAATATATTACAAGTGGTCTCATTGCTCTAATAGGAAAGAAGTCTATGTCTTGTTGATGTCATGATTGTATGTGGGTTACACAGGCTGTGTCCGCTGATAGTTGGCTGTGTTGTATCCTCTGAGTTACCCTGTCACATCTTTCCAGAAAGAAGAGGAAGAGAGAGTGGAGAAGGCAAGCCAGACAATTAACTACTTTGGCTACAAGGTCTCTTCTGCTCACATTCTACTGGCCAAAATTAGTCACCTGATCAATTTAACTGCAAGAGAAGTTTGGAATTGTAAAGGAACATAGATATAAGCGATTACCAACAGCAGTCTGTTATGCCAGCCAAAGTCATTATTAGTACAAGACTTCGGTTTTTGAAATTGCAGATCAAGATCATGATGGGTTAAATTTAAGAGTTGTGCTATCTGACTCAATATCTCATCAAAGTGTTTTATGCAGTGTGTTTTGATGTTGTTATGATTATTAATACTGTCTTCTGAGAGCAATTTTTTGACTAGACAAACTTGATATTAATCACTCACAAGTGAGCTGCATAAAAATGAAGCTGCATCAACATGAGTCTCAGAAAATAGGATGAGATTGGAGTAAAACAAAGTGTGAGCATAAAAAAGAACTATATGTTATAAAATATCTAGAGATCAGGTCAGACATACTGATACCTACTTGGGCATGAGAGAGAATACACACACTGCTTCAAAATGCTAAGGTATTTAAAACAGATGTTGCAATGAGAATCCCTTAGGAAATATAACTTTCATATACAACAGAACGGTATGCAGTAACGAGCATTGTCATTTACATCGGCCTGTCACCAAGTGCACAAAAAGTTTTTATCAAGATTAAAAACATGCTGAATCAGAAAATGAATCTCAATACCCTTTAAAAGTCTGAACTCTTAAGGCATATATTCTCCAGCCAAAATGGAATTAAATTACAGGTCAATAAAAGGATCTAGAAAATATACAACTATTTATTCAGCAACTAATATCTAAGCTATTCAAGAGACAAGGAAAAAACAGAAAACCATCTGTAAGCGAATAATAATAATGAAAGGACAACACATCAAAATTTTTGAGATGAAGGCAAAAAATGATTTAGGAGGAAAATTTATAGCTTTGCATATAATTTTTAGAAAAGAAGACAAGTTTCATCTAAATAATGAAAAATACATTAAACTCAATGTGATAAAAGGGAAAAAATAATAAAGATGTGAAAAAGCCAATTAAATAGAAAGTGTTCAGCAATGCAAATGTTTAAAGTCCCAAACTTTAGTTCTTTGAAATTCAAATAAAATTCATGAAACCATAAGAACATTATTAAGAAAAAAAATTATCAATAACAAGGAAAAATGTCACTACAGAATCTACCAAACTAAGATGAATATAAGTAAATATTACAAATAATAATGCCAATAAAGTTGTCAACTTAGACAAAAATTGAAGAAATTATTTAAAATGTATAATTTATCAAAATTGACATGATGGAAATATAAAACTTTAATAGCCTTTCTTCTATTAAATGAATTGTATGTGAATAAAGATATGTATCCTCTAAAGAACATTGCAATTTTAAAGGCATTCATTGGTTATATCTCTTATTTAAGGCAAGTGAGTGAGTGAGTGAAGTTGCTCAGTTGTGTCTGACTCTTTGCGACCCCATGGACTGTAGCCCACCAGGCTCCCCTGTCCATGGGATTTTCCAGGCAATAGTACTGGAGTAGATTGCCATTTCCTTCTCCAGTGGATCTTCCCGACCCAGGATCAAACCCGGGTCTCCCACATTGTAGACAGACGCTTTACCGTCTGAGCCACCAGGTCCTTATTATTTAAGGCAGAAATAAT
>NW_011477816.1:26926-27149 GCF_000754665.1 Bison bison bison | reverse complement strand
GTCCAGCAAAGAAAAAAAAAATTCATATAGACTGAAAAGAAAGAAAATGTTCTCTGTTCAAAAAACTTTAATCTACAAAATCCTAAGGAATCTATCATATAAAATAATAATAATATTAATTCCTATTAATGTTAATTCTTAATTCCTAACTCACTATCTCCCATCCCTTGTATCATTGCTGTCATTCATTTCATTTATACATATATATAAGATATATTCTTAA
>NW_011477816.1:25224-26701 GCF_000754665.1 Bison bison bison | reverse complement strand
ATATATATATATATATATATATATTTATTTATTTATTTTTTTTTTCTCTCAAGAACTTCTTTTAACATTTCTGGCAGGGCAGGTCTACTGGCAACAAATTCCCCCAACTTTTGCTTGTCTGAGAAAGTTAATTTCTCCTTTACTCTTTAGAGATCACTTTGGAGGGTACTCAATTCTAAGTTGGTGTTTATTTTCTCTCAACACTTTAAACATTTCACTTCACTCTTTTTTTGCTTGTAGTTTTTAAGGAAAAGTCCAATGTAATTATTATCTTTGTTCCTCTGTAGGTAAGGTGTTTTTCCCCTCTGGCTTCTTTCAGAACTTTTTCTTTATGTTTGATTTTTTTTTTTTTTTTGTAGTTTGTTAATCATTTGCCTAGGTATAGTTCTGGGGGTATTTATCCTTCTTGGTGTACTCTGAGCTTCCTGGATCTGTGATTTCATGTTTGTCTGACATTAATTTCAAGAAATTATGAGTCATTATTGTTTCAAGTATTTCCTCTGTTGCTCAGTTTCTTTTCCTTATGGCGTTCACACTTGTATATGTTAGTTGTCTTAGAGTCCTTGAATAGTCTGCCTTTTAAAAAAAAAATAACCTTTTGTTTTTTTCCTCTTCTAGTTTTTACTTTCTATTTTTATATCCTTAATCTCAGGCAAATAGACTACAAATAACTTTCCCCAGTTTTTTGTAGTCTATTAATAAACCTATCAAAGGCATTCTTCATTTCTGTTAGTTTTTTTTTTTTTTTTTGGACCTTAAGCATTTGTTTTTGGTTCTTTCTTAGGACTTCTTTAGGACTTCCTCAGGACTTCCATCCGTCTGCTTTCGTTGCCCATCTGTTCTTGCATGTTGTCTACTTTATTCATTAGAGCAGTTAGCATATTAATCATAATTGTTTTAAATTCCTGGTTTGACATTCCAATGTCCCTGCCATGCTTGGTTCTAACCTTTACTCTCTCTTCCAATTATAATTTTTTTTTCCTGTTTAGCATGCTTTGCAATTTTTGTTTTCTTGATAGCCAAACATGATGTACTGAGTAAAAGGAACTAGTATAAATGGGCCTTTAAAATGTGGTGGAGAGGTATGGGGGGCTGGAAGCACTTTATAGTCCTAGAACTAAGTTTCAGTTTTTAGCAAGGCTGTGCCTCTGGACTGTGAACTTACAAGAGTATCTCCTTTTTTTCTCCCCACTTAGGTAGCACCAGGTAGCTACAGTGGACTGAAATTGGCTGTTACCCTTTCCTCAGGTCAATCAGACTCTAACATTATGGCAGCAAGTAAGGCTCAGGGTAGCTAGTTTCTTTCTACTGAGAACAAACCTTGTTAAGAATCACTCATTATCAGAGAAATGCAAATCAAAACCACTATGAGGTACCATTTCACACCAGTCAGAATGGCTGCGATCCAAAAGTCTACAAGCAATAAATGCTGGAGAGGGTGTGGAGAAAAGGGAACCCTCTTACACTGTTGGTGTGC
>NW_011477816.1:24756-25124 GCF_000754665.1 Bison bison bison | reverse complement strand
ATATACACAATGGAGTATTACTCAGCCATTAAAAAGAATACATTTGAATCAGTTCTAATGAGGTGGATGAAACTGGAACCTATTATACAGAGTGAAGTAAGCCAGAAAGAAAAACACCAATACAGTATACTAGCGCATATATATGGAATTTAGAAAGATGGTAACAATAATCCTGTATACGAGACAGCAAAAGAGACCCTAATGTATAGATCAGTCTTGTGGACACTGTGGGAGAGGGAGAGGGTGGGGAGATTAGGGAGAAAGGCATTGAAACATGTGTAATATCATGTATGAGATGAGTCGCCAGTCCAGGTTCGATGCACAATGCTGGATGCTTGGGGCTGGTGCACTGGGACAGCCCAGAGGGA
>NW_011477816.1:24248-24656 GCF_000754665.1 Bison bison bison | reverse complement strand
TCTGGTAGTCTAGTGGTTAAGAATTTGCCTGCCAATGCAAGGGACACGGGTTTGATCTCTCATCTGGGTAGATCCCTCATGCAGCACAGCGACTAAGCCTGTGCGCCATAACTACTGAGCCCATGCATTGCAACTTCTGAAGCCAAGGTGCTGTAGAGCCTGTGCGCCACAGCAAGAGGAGCCACCACAATGAGAAGCCTGCGGAATCCAAGGAAGAGTAGCCCTTGATCCCCCAAGGAGAGAAAGCCCACACAGCAATGAAGAGCCAGCAGTCAGAAGTAAATTAAATAGTAAATAAATCTTTAAAAAAATCAAACAATCTAATTACTTTATTTACAGAATAACAGAGAAAACTAAATGTATGCTTCAATATGCCTGAAAAAGGATGTGACACACTTCAAAACTTGT
>NW_011477816.1:23027-23824 GCF_000754665.1 Bison bison bison | reverse complement strand
AAAAAAAAAAAAAAAGAATAACAGAGTATTCTGGCCTATTTCAAAACAGTTCTTTTTTTTTCCTCCCCCTGCTAGAAGCAAGAGAGAATCTCTCTCTGATATCTACTGTGGGAACCTGACGAAATTCCTGGAGATAAATCTCACAATATTGTGGGGCCTCTGTATGCCCAGGCCCCCTGGAATTTTTAAACTCTCAGAATTGTCCACATGGAGCATCCAGCATTTGTCAATTACCATTCAGGTTTTCCTAATTCAGCATTGGTTCCCAGGGCAGTTTTCTGCTTGAGAGTCTCTGTTTTAATAAGCTGTGATTCCCTCTACTCATCTCTTTGTCCCTCCAGTAATGGGGGCAGCAGTTTGCCCTGGGTCTTCCTACTCATAAATCCAAGAAGAGTTGTTGATTTTTCAGTCTGTTCAACCTTTACCTGTTAGGAAGGTGTAGTGACTACTAAGCTCCTTACATGTGAAACAGGAAACTCTCTTTTTGTTTTTATGTAAGTCTAAAAGAGATCAGCCCTGGGTGTTCTTTGGAAGGACTGATGCTAAAGCTGAAACTCCAGTACTTTGGCCACCTCATACGAAGAGCTGACTCATCGGAAAAGACTCTGATGCTGGGAGGGATTGGGGGCAGGAGGAGAAGGGGACGACAGAGGATGAGATGGCTGTGATACCATCGATGGACGTGAGTCTGAGTGAACTCTGGGAGTTGGTGATGGACAGGGAGGCCTGGTGTGCTGCAATTCATGGGGTCACAAAGAGTCGGACAGGACTGAGTGACTGAACTGAACTGAAAAGAG
>NW_011477816.1:21616-22823 GCF_000754665.1 Bison bison bison | reverse complement strand
TATAATGGCCTCAACAGATATCAAATTTAAATTACAATGGCAAAATGAACTAAATAAGCATTTTTATCTGAATGAAAAACTTTATCAAATTCGTCTATGTTTTATCAAGCAAAACTAAAACTAGATCATAGGGTAAGTTATAGTAACTATTATAAGTACATTAACCTAGTATTTCACTGTCTATACTTTGGTTTGTACTAAGCTTAAATGTCCTTTGAGTTTAGTTATTTTAAAACACAGAAAAACTCAAAGATCTCAAACCAGTGGTGCAGAATCAGCTAAGTACAGAATGGTTCTCCAGATAATATGTCTCTAAGTATCAACTAGTAATGGCTTTGCTATTAGTATAACAACTACAAGAAACTTCCTGAACTTGATTTTCAGAGAAGCTATTCAATGTTCTATTTCAGAGAAGCTGTGGAAGGGAATTATTCTGAACAAATTTTTCATATTGTAATTTCTAATATGCATTGCAGCTTAGACATACTCTCTTCTCTTCCCTTTTCCTTTCTTTGGGAGAAAGTTAATGATACATATTTTTTGAGAATCTCTTCTCCTTCTGATCCCTAAAAAAGATGCCAAAGTTAGGTTATCATTTTGTCTTTGAAGTTCAATTATTTAATGAGATTAATTTTTTTCAATCACTAAGAGGACATCTCAAAATGTATCATATAACTAACTAGTATTAGCATAATGGTTTTCAAAACCTAATTGGTATACTGTTCAGATACAAGGGAAAAAATGTATTTGGAGGTCTCTTATGACTTTTTTCTTTTTATTTATTTTTTTCCTTTTCAATTAGATGATTCATAAAAAGCACGTGTGAAATTTAGATTTTGGAGGACACAGGTACATGGTATAACCACAGCCTTCTATTACTCACTAGCACTTGAAGAGTAACATTTATTTTTGCTGAAATTAATGTTGAAATAAAATTCATTTCAGATATCAGTTTGCAAATTCCCTGTTCAAGTTTAAATATTGATTTTTTCTAAAACCAGTGTTAACTTTTTGCTATAAGTACTTTTCAACTACAGGTTTTCTTGACACGACTAGGCACAACTCAATAATAATTTTCCCCCTTAATATGCATTATATAAATAAAATTATGTTTGTTATAGAGTAAATATAAAATTTCTCCAGTGAGTACCTATTAACACATACCTATGAAAACTATTTTCCCAACAGATTCAACAGCTGATAATGT
>NW_011477816.1:19450-21516 GCF_000754665.1 Bison bison bison | reverse complement strand
GGAGTTATTTTCAACTTTTTAAAACAAAACTAATTTTTCTAACCAAATAATATTATATCAGAACCTAAAGTTGTCAAATTCAATTAGCCTCCATACCCATTTAGTGCACACATATAAATAAACATACTTACAGACTAGTCATTCGTATCTGAAGAAATTTTATTCCCAATTTGTTTCAGCTAGCAACCTGGGGCTTCCCAGGGGACATTAGTGGTAAAAGAACTCACCTGACAATACAAGAGAAGTAAGAGATGCAGGTTTGATCCCTGGGTCAGGAAGATCCCCTGGAGGAGGCCATGGCAACCCACTCCAGTATTCTTGCCTGGGAAATCCCATGGACAGAGGAGTCTGGCAGCTACAGTCAATGAGGTTGTAAAAAGCAGACATGACCAAAGTGACTTAGCATGCATGCATGCATTTATGGAGAATTTTTCAGAAAGAAAAGTTAAATCCCAAATTGGGAGCTTTAGGAAGATCCATATCATCCATCCACCTCTCTCCTCCCGCTCCCACACCCCTCTCCACATGAATCTAACTATGGCTTTGAGAGTAAATACTAGAGAAACTGATTTCATATCAAAACTCAAAGGCATATCAACCACCCTGAACCACACAAGTAGATCATTTGCAAACACTGACTTATCTCCTCAAATTCTGTGACCAATTAAATTTCTGAAATGCCCACTGAGCAGTTTAGGAAAACATCAAGGGAGAACCTCTGGTATCTTTTTAATCTCTCTGTGGTAGGCAGGGGGAGTAACCCTCTCTCCTAAAAAAAAAAAAGAAAGAACAACAACAAAAACTATGCCCTAATCCCCAGAACTTGTAAATATATTATCTTAATTATTAAAAGAGATTTTAAAGATGTTAAGCATCTTGAGATAGGGGGTGATTTTGCATTATTCAAGTGGTCCCAATGTAATGTATGAGTCCTTAAAAGTGGAACAGGAAGTTAGAAGAGTGAGTCAGAGAGATGGGACAATGGAAGCAGGGACAGGAGGGATTCAAAATGTGAGAGACGTAACCTGCTGTTACCATCCCGAGATGAAGGAAGGGAATCAGGAGCCCACGGATATAGGCAGCCTCTAGAAGGTGGGAACAGCCTTTATCTGACAACCAACAAGGAAAAGAGGTCCTACAATCACATGGAATTGAATCCTGCCAAAACCTGAATGAACAAGGAAATCGATTCCCGCTTAGAGCCACTAGGAAAGAATGCAGTCCTGTTGAGACAGATTTCAGCCTGATAAGACCTCTATCGGACTTCCAGGCTACAGAAGTATAAGTTAATAAATTATGTTGTTTTAAGTTTCTAAGATTATAGCAGCCATAGAAAAGTAATGCATTCTCCCTACACATGATTTCTGCAAATGAATTCCACTGGAGTGAATTTATTTTAAAATGAGAAAAGACATGTGAGTTTCTATTAAAGATTCTTAAGTAAGTTATATTATTTTAGAACACTCTTGAATGATATTTTTATTTAGCAAATGATTTGATTTCTCTCTTGTTTAAACAAATGAAATTTATTTACTTTTCTTTAAGTCACCCTAGATTTGAAACATGGTACCATATCTCAACCTTATTTATTGGGCTACCCTGTGATTCCAAAAAGGGTACAAAATGAACTGCTCTTGTTTCTGTGCCACTTTTCCCTAGATTCTCTATGTGCAAGATCAAACAGTAATCCTTCAGATGTATTTTTATACGCAGACTCTCTTTCCACAATCTTCACTAAATTACAGTGGTAATGGCAGTTACTTTTTTATAAGCAACAGGGCATCTGCAACACTGATTATCAAGTGGTTCTGAAATTCCCAGTGCTCAAACTCTGTTCTCACAAGATTTTGAGCATCATAAACTAACTACAGTATTCATTCATCATCAAAAGAAAGACCTACTTTTTCTTCTTAAAAAAATCACAAACTACCCTCTTCTGGTCTGTTTCTGCAACAGTGATTCGGGGCACATAGTAGTATGATTTTGAGTTAGCTTAAACAGTCACTTTCTTTTTGGAAAGATAAATCCAAAAAGCAATCAATGTTGAGTAAAAAAATAGGTGTTTC
>NW_011477816.1:18588-19350 GCF_000754665.1 Bison bison bison | reverse complement strand
TAGGTGTTTCAGTTTTCATTTTATGCTTTATTTTTGATTGAGAACATATTCCTCTGGGAATGTGCCTTTTACAGTCTTGGCTTATGTCAAGTGAAATAGTGAATATGAGTATACTTTTCCTTTTTTTGAATTTTCATAATACTCTTCAATATGTCATTTATTAGTACTTGAATTAATTTGCCTGTCTCCTAAAGCACTGAACTTACATTTGAGAATGACAAATAAAATGTTCTCATTACAAATGTTTATTAACTTGAATTCTTGCCTTTCAAAGAGCTATAATCCAAGGAAAGAAGACTGGATTAAAATACAGCATTTAATGATGATAAAACCCATAGAGAGAGATGTTGAAAACAAATTTAAAATACAAACACAATTAATCCATGGTACAGGTGATTAGAGAGGGCTTCTTGAGAAATCTGGAGTGACAAGACATCACTCTCAGCAGGAAAAATAAGAAAAAAAAAAAAAAACGATAAGAGGCTATGGAGGGAGATCCAAAAGACAACCAACGCAATCCTTCATTGAGAACTGTCAGAAAATGTAATTTTATAGGTGGGGAGCAAAGGGAGCAACAGGATAGATAATCCTAGAATACTATATTTTTTAGAAGATACCTGCAAAACAAAATTGATGTTTCTGAATGGACGAGGGTGGTTTAAATGAGATCTAACATTTTGTTCAACAGTTATTATATGCCAGGCACTGTGATAATTACGTATGTCATCCCTTTAAATTTTAGTAGTCCCCCAAAATGTTTTC
>NW_011477816.1:16409-18091 GCF_000754665.1 Bison bison bison | reverse complement strand
CCCCTTCTCCTCCTGCCCCCAATCTTTCCCAGCATCAGGGTCTTTTCCAAAGAGTCAACTCTTCGCATGAGGTGGCCAAAGTATTGGAGTTTCAGTTTTAGCATCATTCCTTCTAATGAACACCCAGAACTGATTTCCTCTAGAATGGACTGGTTGGATCTCCTTGCAGTCCAAGAGACTCTTAAGAGTCTTCTCCAACACCACAGTTCAAAAGCATCAATTCCTTGGTGCTCAGCCTTCTTCACAGTCCAACTCTCACATCCATACATGACCACTGGAAAAACCATAGCCTTGACTAGACGGACCTTTGTTGGCAAAGTAATGTTTCTGTTTTTCAATATGCTATCTAGGTTGGTCATAACTTGCCTTCCAAGGAGTAAGCGTCTTTTAATTTCATGGCTGCAATCACCATCTGCAGTGATTTTGGAGCCCCCAAAAATCTTACTTCTCTTTCAACAGTCTCTTTTAAACTCACGTTACCATTTTTTTGTCTTATTTTCAACCTGATGCCATTTTTATAGATGCTTAATTTAATCACTTTGACTATTTGTTTCATACATTGAGTCTGCACATGGAAGGACAGGACGGCCCACATCACTGACAATGCTCTTCACTTGGATGTTTCCACTGCTTCTAAGTATGCTTTTTTCTTCAGGGACTTTTCCTAATTGGATATAGCTACAGATCTAATTATATCATTTCATTATTATATGATAGGAAGTAATGATCTCTCTCTCATCAGGAGTTTTCAGATTTGAATTGTGTACAGTGAGTCCTCCATGTTTGGGAGCCCCACGTCCACACACTGAGCCAGCCATGAATATGGAGGACTACATCATCTTATGGAATGTCCCAGGTGGTGCTAGTGGTAAAGCACGCACCTAGCAATGCAGGAGATGTAAGGGTCAGGAATATCCCCTGGAGGAGAGCGTGGCAACCCACTCCACTATTCTTTCCTGGAGAATTCCATGGACAGAGGAGCTTGGTGGCCTATAGTCCATAGCATCACAAAGAGTTGGACACAACTGAAGTGACTACAATGCATGCAGGTCATTTTATATAAGGGACTTAAGTATCCACATAGTTTGGTGTCTGGGGGGTGGTTCTGGAGCCAATTCCCTGAGAATACCCAGTGATGACTGCCTATACTTATATCGGAGGATAGACAAAATGACCACTAAAGCTCTAAGATTCAGATATATTCATCATTACACACAAATATGTTTTAAAATCTTAACTAGTTCAAAATTGAAAATAAAAAAAAAAAGAAATAAAAAGAATTTTGATCATTCTAAGATATCAGAGTAAGAACATAAAAACAAAATGTCTAATAGTCATTACAATTGAAAATGTGATAGTTTAAACAGCTGTATATAGTGTAGCAGAGAATTTAAAGTGGAAAATTTTCTAGAAATCTACAGTCTGTACTTGAAGGAAAATTCATAGCTATTGGTACAAGAATTCAAAGTCTAGTCCTAAAGAACTGAACAGATACACAGGAAAAATATATATGTTATGATATTAATTGCAGCATATCTTATAATAATTTTTTAAATGAAGGCACAATGATCAAAATAAAGGAATGGTCAAAATATTTTATTTACAAAATGGATATTATATTATACAGATAGAAAAATTTCATTTAAAAACATGTATATTACTTAACATGACTATAATATAAT
>NW_011477816.1:14510-16309 GCF_000754665.1 Bison bison bison | reverse complement strand
GCTTTCTACAATAAACTGACATTACTTTCAACAAAGCAAAACACTTATTAATTGTCAATTAAACAAGCTGTTGTGGCTGTAATTTGCAGACAAAAATAATTTATTGATTCATTTCTTTTCCCCCCATGATTTCTCTTACGACTTTGAAATTACCATTCATTATTTTCAATCAATAGGGTAATTCATGTTGGATTTGGACAACTTCCTTTCCAATCTTAGTATAATGGTTAATTTTATGTGTCAACTTAAATGGCCATGGGTTAAGGGAATACAGAATAAGTAGTGGAAAAATTTAGTTAAAATACCAGCTATGGCTCTGTGATCAATTACAGGCAGGGGTATAATTGCGATGAGCATTTCCTATACATTTTGCAATGAATACGTTTATGTTTCTGTCTGTGTTTGTTTTCTTTCTGCTTTTTTCTTAATCCCTTATCATGTGGCACAAGATATATTTTTATCATAGTATTTAAGCACTGTTAATTTTACATAATAGCTTTTAAATTATGGGATACCAAGGAGAAGATTAAGCATCACTCAAGATTTTACCTCGTCTCCTAGGGAAGAATAAATTTTCAGTTGTAAGCAGTATAGTTGTATCAGTCTAGGCAGAATTATAACCTTGTTATTGTCTTTATTTGGAGATAAACTAGGACTTAAGGAGATGTATCTAGGTGCTAAATTGTCAAAGGGTGGACTTGTGGTGATTAGTTTTATGTGTTAACTTGGCTGGCCAGATAGTGCTCAGATTATACTTTATTTCTGTATCTGTGAGGGTGTTTTTGGATTAGCATATGAATTAGTGGGCTCAGTAAATTAAACTATCCTCTTCAATGTGACTGAGCGGCATACAACCCTTGAGGGCTAAAATAGAACAAAAAGCTGAGGAAAGAGTAATTCTACCATTTTTTCCTGTCTCACTGAGCTGGGACATGTCATTTTTCCAAACCTTTGGACTGGGATTTACTACTTTTTATACAGCCTTCAGACTCAGGCTGAACTACCTCTTCAGTCTTCCTGGGTCTCCAGCCTGCATGTAGCAAGATTGCATACAGCCTCGATTATCACAGGAGCCAATTTCTTATATCTTACTGGTTCTGTTTCTCTGGAGGGACCTGACAAATATATTTGGCTTTGAGATAATGTAAGTTTTTATTTGCATGCCATTTAAAAAGTTATTTTCATTGTTATATAATTTACATAAAACAAATTCCACCAATTTTAAGTGTTCAGTTTGATGTGTTTTGTCAGAGTTTGTGTGTGAATAACAACTTCCCCCATCACTACAAGTATTAAACTGGAGCCTCCAAGTCTCAGATTTGAGAGAATTCCTGTTCCATCCTCTCTTCTACTCTCTTTTCAAATTCCCCAATATGTTTAAAAATCCCCATGGGGTTCCCAATACTGTTTGAAGTGCAAGTTCTTCTATTGCTCTTAGTCATTCCTGAAGATGAACTTGATAAATCCACTCTCCACAGTGAAGCTGAAGATTTCCAGCTGCCATTAGAAGTTAGTTACTTTAAAAGGCACCAGTGTTGGGTAACAATCTAAAAATATGGGAACCTACTGTAAGGCTAAGAATCATAGATAGCCAGTGATATTTCCTCAGAAGTGCTATAGCAACATTAAGTGAATAAAACAGATTTGTAATGTTCAGTTATTTTGAACATTACAGTCAGTCCCTGTCTAACCACTATCCTCAAATGAGCCTCCAATCTTTGCAAAATCTGAGTGGTCAAGCATTTAAGGATAGTAATATAACTAGCAATTGTCTCTCCTTTTCTGTTTGCTCATCTCTG
>NW_011477816.1:13280-14410 GCF_000754665.1 Bison bison bison | reverse complement strand
AGGCGGACCATGTGGGCAAGATGGCTTCCAAAGGAAGATCAGGAGAATTCAGCAGGTCTGCACCTGATGGAAAAATGACAAAGAACCTGATCTCCTACCTTAATAATTAACTGAGATTATTTCCCTTTTGGGCTTCCCTGGTGGCTCAGACAGTAAAGTGTCTACCTGCAATGGGGGAGACCTGGGTTCGATCCCTGGGTCAGGAAGATCCCCTGGAGAAGAAAATGGCAACCCACTCCAGTACTCTTGCCTGGAGAACCCCATGGATGGAGGAGCCTGGTAGGGAACAGTCCATGGGGTCCCAGAGAGTCTGACACGACTGAGCGACTTCACTTTCACTTTCATTTCCCTTTTAAAAAATTTCATGGCTGAGCAAAATCTCAGAGTTACTTTTGGGACACAAATCTGCCTTTTCTCCAGGTAGCCAGCTTCCTGATTAAAGCATCTTTTCCTTTCCCGACTAGT
This sequence comes from Bison bison bison, assembly GCF_000754665.1. Lineage (NCBI taxonomy): Eukaryota > Metazoa > Chordata > Mammalia > Artiodactyla > Bovidae > Bison > Bison bison. The sequence goes on along the minus strand of NW_011477816.1, from coordinate 13,945 downwards.
ACTTGCCTCCCATGTATTGACTTTTCAAGTGGCAAGCAGCCAGACCTGAGCTTAGTAACAGTAAACAAACCAGAAACTGAGAAGCCTAAATTAGAAAACAGAGGTCACCATGAAAATACAAGCTTCTTTGGAATTCCAGAAATTTTCAGCCAAGTTTGTGGCTTACACAAAATATTGAATGGGGACTGAAGCAATTTTCCTGAGATAGCAAGAGGGAGACTTGAAAAATGGGCCCTTTAGCACCCTAATAATTTGTGAAAAGGCCTGAAGCAGAGGTTATATAAGTATTTTGCTGAGACTGTCAAAAATAAAACCAGGGAGATTGAAAGAATAATATACAATAAGATTGAAGCAAAACAAAACAAAACACTGGTTAGAAACTTTAACAAGAAATGTAGTTTGCATAGAAAAACTTAAGAATAACTGGATTCAGCAAAACAGAACAAAGTCATAACATTTCCTGAGCACAAAGAGTATATCAGAAAAAAGAGGATGGTGGATTGTGGCCAATGAAACAGAATTATTTGTGAAGCTGAAGCTGTAAAGAAATTTTATTTAGAAAGAATTTTATTATGACAATATGATTAATATAATAGCTTTGAGGGTCCCCAAAATCCGTATTTTCTGAAACTCTGAACCACTTAAACATTAGGGTATAATCTTTG
>NW_011477816.1:12481-12862 GCF_000754665.1 Bison bison bison | reverse complement strand
GATCCTCTGCTATGGCTATTATTTTTGTTATTATTATTACTTCTCACTTATCAGTAAAAGCCTTCTTAGAAATTTATATTAGGATGTTCGTGATCTGTGGGTGGCAAACAGTTAAATTACAGGATCAGGTAAAACATTGCCTGGATCAGTCAATGGAAATCAGCTCTTTCTCTTGCTCCCTCCTCAGTATTCTATAATCTACCAAGCTGAGATCACTGGAGCTCAACATGGCATGCTAAAATGTTAGATCTGGAATAGAATTTTAAAAGAATCCAAGATAAGACTAAAACCTGAAAAGTCAGGAAACATGACCCAGAATGTATGAATTGCTGGTGCAAAGGCAATTAATAGGAGAATTGGAACTGAGGGAAAAAAAAAAAA
>NW_011477816.1:10778-12322 GCF_000754665.1 Bison bison bison | reverse complement strand
TTTAAAAATATTTTAATTTTAATTTTCAGAGCGCTGATTGATATAGTACTTATTGTTAAAAGGGAACATTGGAACAAATTTCCATCTTCAGCTTTCTCCACTAATAATCAACTATCAACTAAATTATTTGAATTATATGTGTTTTTAAAATATTTTAAAAACAACAGTTTTTTAACTGTTTAATAAAACAGCTTTAAGAACTCAATATACTATTGCTTAATAAGAATTCAAAATATATAAAGTTTTAACATAATTCATTTTATTCTTGCATTCCATGTTGCTGATGTTAATTTTTATGAAACGGTGACTGCTCATGCCACTTAAACTTGATTCACTTAGCAGGGGAGAAGTGACAAAGTGACTGTCCAAGAGCTTTGTTTCTATGGAAACTGTTTTTCCTACTTCAGACTCAAGATGAATGGGGAGGAACAGTGGTATTAACATTAATATTCATAAATGCCAAGTTGGATGATTCTCCTTCCTCTCAGTCTTCTTCCAGTGATATTTAGGGGGTGTGAGCTGTGAAATAGTCTTGCCCCACACCTGACACTGAAGGCTTGAGAGAGAAATAATTCATTTACTGGAGAAAAGGACATGATGAAAATATGACATGTGAATAAACTCATTTTCAGATATATTTATTTAAACTTTACATTGTATTTGGCATATAGTATTTTTTTATATTGGCAATTGACTACTGAAATGTGACCTTAAAATATGGATGTGTGCCTGGCTTAGCAAATTCTCCAAATATACAAATAGCTCATGAAGCTCAGTGTCAGAAAAATAAAATAAACAAATAACCCAATCAAAAAATAGGCATAAGGCATAAATAGGCATTTCTTCAAGGAAGACATATAGGTGGGCAACAAATGAAAAGATGCTCAACATCACTAATTAATTAAAGAAGTGCAAATCAAAACTACAATGAGGTATCAACTCACATCAGTCAGAATGGCCATTATCAAAAAATCTACATACAATAAATGGTAGAGAGGGTGTGGAGAAAAGGGAACCGTCTTACACTGTTTTGGGGAATGTAAATTGATAAAGTCACTATGGAGAACAGTATGAAGGCTCCTTAAAAAACTAAAAATAGAACTACTATATGACCCAGCAACCCACTACTGTGTATATATCCAGAGAAAAGCATAATTAAAAAAGACACATATACCCTGATATTCATTGTATCATTATTTACAATAGCCAGGATATGAAAGCAAGTTAAATGTCCATCAACAGAGGAAATGATGCAGAAGATGTGGTACATATACATACAATGAAATATTACTCATCCATTAAAAGGAACAAAATTGAATTTATAGAGACATGGATGGACCTAGAGACTGTCATAGAGAGTGAAGTAAGTAAAAAAGAGAAAAATAAATATTGTATTCTAACACATGTATGTGGAATCTAGAAAAATGATATAGATGATATTATTTGCAAAGCAGAAACAAAAGACACAAATATAAAGAACAAATGTGTGAATGAAAGTGAAGTGAAAGTGTTGGTCACTTAGTCGTGTCTGATTCTTTGTGACC
>NW_011477816.1:10451-10678 GCF_000754665.1 Bison bison bison | reverse complement strand
CAAACTTTGGTCTTGTGCATTGCAGGCAGATTCTTTACCATCTGAGCCATCAGGGAAGCCCAAGGGCTAAAGGGGCATGGTAGGATGAATTGGGAAATTGGGACAGACATAAATACATTATTGATACTATGAGAGAATCTACTGGATAGCACAGGGAATTCTACTTGATGCTCTGTGGTGACTTAAATGGAAAGGAAATCCAAAAATGAGGGTGTGTATGTATTAAA
>NW_011477816.1:8657-10351 GCF_000754665.1 Bison bison bison | reverse complement strand
GTGTATGTATATAATTATATATATCTCCTTCCCAAATAACACTACACATAAGAAAGGTAACTTTGAATGAGCCATCATATTTAGTTAGTAGTTATAAGGATTTTAGAAATTAATATTAATTGCTTGGTAGTGGCAGTGAATCAGAGCTCTGATGATTACAATTTTCCATATATATTAAGCTAAAAATATTGAGTGGGACAAAGTGAAAATACCAGTCAGTGAGGTATGAACCAATGCTCACATAAGCACACAGACACATAATCACACAACCAAAACCTTTTGCAGATCTTTCCACATCCTAACATCAGGAACTAAATCAACATGTATAGAGAATAATATAGTCTCTTAGGGCTTGCCTGGTAGCTTAGCAGTTAAGAAACTGCCTACAAGGCAGGAGCCGCAGGAGGTGCAGATTCGATCCCTGGGTCTAGATGATTCATGCAGGAGGGCATGGCAACCCATTCCAGTACTCTTGTCTGGAGAATCCCAGGAACAGAGGAGACTGGCAGGCTACAGTCCACGGGGTCACTGAAAACAATAACTTGTATCTAAAATTTTTCAAGACAGAAACAATTTTTTTTAAAAATCAGAATGTAGGAACAGAAATCTTTTCTCTTCCTCCCAATCAGGTTGGCTGGTCTAATAATCAAATTGACGTGAGAGATCAGCAGGAAAAAAACCCCAAATTTTGTGTATATGTAAGTCCCAAAGACATGAGACTCAAAGGTGAACAACTGAGGCTTATATGCTGTCTTGAGCCAAAAAATAGGGTAGGGACCTGGGCTTCAAAGAGGAGGAGGGCAATTCACAGGAAGAGAAGGAGAACAGATGTTTAGTCTTAGAGAAATTTTTAAAAAAAAGTTATCTTTGAAAATAACTCTTTTCCCTGGGCCAAACCCCCTACCTGATTTATTTTAGGCAGTTGAGGGAGAGGCAAAAACCTCTTCCTGGCTCTCCTGGGTCTTAATTATCTTCAGCTCAAAATGATCCACTTGCCAAAGTGGCACATTTAGGGGCAGTGTATGCTACTTCCCATCAAGCATGGAGCATTTACTTCTTACCTTCAACCCACCCATTCTTGAGGAGATAGAACAAACATTACATCCTCCCTGCTTCTTCAGTGTAGCCTAACTGCTGTGAAAAAGGGAAAAGTCACTAAATTGGCAAAATAACAGTTCACTGTTCACTGAAATGACAGTCCAACAAGTATGACTGTGGTCAGGTGACTCAGGGATCCAGGACTCAAAACGCATCTAGGGGAACAGAGATAGCTTCTCTTAGTCTTTAAGTGACACATTATATTTCTGCCCTCATTCTTGTGGTGAGAGTTAAACACATGACCCTGTCTGTTGTGAGACATTCTGAATTACAGTCTAACTTTGGGTCCAAGAAGGCCAGGAGAACCAAGTATTGGCTTCCAGTCTCTGTTATATTCATAAAGGAAATAACAGAGTTCTATGGTGATTTATTTGCTTTTTTTTTTTTTTTGGTTTTGGCATGTAATGCTCATTAAAGTAGCAAACATGTTTTATATTCAGAGAAATGTGACAATAAAAATGAAGTGTTACAAAGAAAAGGATAGTTGTCAGACATAATAATATCTTTCCCTATAACACTTGTAAGTTATGAAGTTCAACTTTTAAAATTATGAAGTCCTACTTATATGACAGTCATAAGGCTTGTCAGAGTAGGCT
>NW_011477816.1:6100-8557 GCF_000754665.1 Bison bison bison | reverse complement strand
TTTGGGACTGAATTAAATAACTGGTCTTTAACTCAGTTCTGGAAAGTCAAAACAATAGAACACGTGATACGGTATTTGAAAATCCTGGCTCTGTTGTCCAACAGATCTTAGCTCCCCACACTCTAGGAGCCTTCCATGAGTGTTAGGCAGCATGTAACTTGTGTTCTTCCAGTTTCATTCAGCTTGTACTATTTCACACAAAATATTGTAAGAATTAACTTTTTTAATTATATAGGGCCTTCCCATTCTACTGGAATAATTTCCTCTTCTTTTGTAGTTGCATATCTGCCAGTAAGGCTTCCTGAACATGTTAATGGCCCAAATCATGCTGCTTCAGAAACACTGCCCTCTGAGCTAATAAGGTTACCCCTGATTGGGTGAGATTGCTGACATTTCTACTCTATTATTTACTTGTCATCAGAGGCACACTGGAAGTCTTGGACTCTGCCAAATACCAACATACAGGATGAGAATCTACTAGTGCCTTTTTCTGTTGCACTGTATGAATGAACTAGAAATGCCTCATACTGGTCCCATTACATCTTTTCATCTGTACATACGGACTGACATATTCAATAAAGAACCACTGGAAGCTTTCTATTTGGAAGCAGATTTGGGAGTAACAAGAATAATTCAAGATTTTTGAATTCTTAAGAGAAGGATCATTTTTCATACTTGTCTCTCAGTTTTCCTTTTAAACTCACAAAATACACTCGACATTTTCTTAGACCACATTAATCTAGTATTTAACCTAATCATGAAAATCCAGTTATGCACAGTCTTCAGAACCCTGAAGTAGACATCTGAAGTAAGATAAAACACCACCACCAACATCACCACCACCACAGGCATTTGCCTGGCCTTTCAAAGACAACAGTAGTACCTGGTTTAGCACTCCCTTGATTTGTACTCATGCATAGTTTAAACAGTTATCTCAACATTGACAGAAATCTTGAGTGTCCCTACTGAGAGGAGCTTTTTTTCTCTTCTGACTTCTTGCCACTACTGTGGGCCTGCTTATTGAGTTCTCTTTTGCTTTTTCTTCAGATAAGGTAGATGCTGAGTGACAGCAGTGCATGGCACTGAATACGCTGTACTAACAGCTCAAACTTGAAAGGGTTCACCTTGAGAACATCCTCTGAACTAATCAGGAATATTCCACTTTAGTGTGTGAACTTTAGTTTGCAAATAAATGGCAATGACTTTCTTTCAGATATACCCCCTATGGAAAATTGAGTAATCTTTTCGTCATGAGTCCCCCCTACCGCATCCTCAAGGACCTCATCAATATGTAGGATAAATGCAGGTGGTAATATTATGTCCAATAAAACTCTCAAAGGCTTTCACGCAGCCTTTCCTTCAAGGATTCTAGAAAGGCTTAAGAATACTGGTTGTGTTTCCTTTCATTTTGAGTTCCATTTAGATCTTAACACCAGGCTGGCAGATTAAGCTCAGATCATACAGAAGGTTGGCAAGGTATGTTTGACCAAATATGCTGGCAAAGCAGCATATTTCAAACAGAGGGAATAATAAGTACAAAATTAGTGTTTGGGAAAGAGTTTTCCATGTTCAAAGAATACATGTGAGTAATGTGATTGAAGCACACTGTATAAGAGGAAAATGGTGTAAGATGTGTTGGAGGACATATGCTAGAACCAGGGAACCTGTGAAATACTTTGTACTTCATTCTGAGTTATATAAGGAGACACTCAATATTTAATAAAGGGCATGACATATCAGATGTGCATTTGCTGTATGGAGACTGAATAGAATTTAAGGAAGTGTAGACACAGAAGTATTATTTCAGTGATCTAAATGGTAGATAATGGCATCCAGAATAATTGAGTTTTCAGTGGCAATAAAGAGAAGTGGATGGATTTGAAATATGGTTTCTAGGGAAAAAAAGTCTTAGAGCTTGCTGATAAATTGAATGTGGGATGCAAGGAGTAAGGAATGAGGACCAATGAAGGGTAATGCCCAGCATTTTTGTTTCTTTGTTTTTGTTTTGTTTGTTCTTATATCCTGCATTGAATGAAATTTTGGTGCAGTTTAATATTATTGTAGAAAATAAAAGAAATATTTTGGGCCAGGGTAGTGTGTATCCAAAGCTCCTTGAAAGACAGAGCAAGCATCTGCACTGACACATCTAGAAGGCCATTTGACTTACAAATCTGAAACTCAGGAGACTGCTTTGTAAGAGATAAAAAAACATAGAGACCTAAGAATGCAGATGATGTTTATTGGATGAGCTCATATAGATTGAGACTGGAGATAAGGAACAGAGATGAGAGAACACCCTGAGGAATTATTTCAATATGAAAGTTTGAATAGAAGAGGCACAAATAATATAGAATAAAGCATGACCAGTGATAATATAATTAAATGTGGTAGCGGAAATGCCGAGAGAAGAGGATATTTATATTAAAAAGGAGGTGAATTGTGGCAGTGTTAGCTAAG
>NW_011477816.1:878-6000 GCF_000754665.1 Bison bison bison | reverse complement strand
AAGTGGAGTAACATGCAAACAGAGAAGAATATTAAATTTTGGCACCTAGGAGAATATTGGTGACTTTGTACAGAGCAACTTCTGTAGAATAGTAGTATACTATCTAGTAAGTCATACTAGAGTGGCTTAACTAAAGTGGGAATTAACACAATATGACAAAATCCAGTTGAATTAAAAGTTTGTCTAAAATCAAAGGACAAATAAATGATAGAGGATGTAGTAAATTACATTGATTCATTAATAAAGACAATAAAAAAACTTGAAATAAAACAAAAGTATGAGCATGTTTCCTTTCTAATAACATACTGGAGTACTGTCTAAAAGGACTCTTCAGATATCATTTAATTCTTTGGGTAAATGTACCTTTATTGACACACTAATTACTGCTGTTTGTGGATAGACTCTGAAGTTGTGGACGGACTTGATGAAGTTAAATGGAGATTTTTATCTGATAAGGATGCAAATGATTTCCTTCTGGTAGAAACAAACCAGTGACTCTACTGTCCTACAGGACATTAATTAATTGTGTATCTAATATAGCAATCTTATTCTAAAAATCTTTCTTCAGAGTCACCATATACTCAGTTCCTCAAATATTTTTTTGAACCAGCTTTATTGTTCTGTTGATTGAATCTTTAATGAGTTTAATAATTTTTTAACATATATTTATTTACATTTGTTTGATGTATTAGTTTCCCTGGGGTGCCATAACAAAATACCACAGACTAGGTAGCTTAAACAGAGGTTTATTTCCTCATAGTTATGGGGGCCTTCATTCTTAGATCAAGGTGTAGGAAAGTCTGATTTCTTTTGAAGCCTCTCTCTTTGAATTGCAGATAGCTATCCACTTGTTTGGTCCTCACGTGGCCCTTCCTCTGTGTGTGTGTGTGTGTGCATCTATGGAGTCACTCCATGTGTCCAGATTTCTTCTTCTCATAGACGCCAGTCACATTGGCTTGGAGCCACCCTAGTGGCCTCATTTTACCTTAGTCACCTCTTCACAAGTTCTATGTCCAAATATGGTCACATTTTTAGGTACTGGGGATTAGGGTTTCAACATATGAATTTTGAAGGACATAATTTAGCCCATCACATATAAAAACGTTTTTAACTTTTTTCAAATTATACCTCGTCAGTTTTAGTGGTCCCACAAATGAATATTTGACATGTTCATTCTCTGTTCTCTATTCCAAAATTTATGCTTTGACAGACTATTTCAAATCTTGCATTGCTCATTTCCTTCAAATATATGCAAAATAAATTTAATGTTACCTGCAGGTAGAGCTCTCTGAGAAGAAGAAGGTGAGATGCAGTAAGAGTCAAAATGTTTATTGTAGAATAATGGGGAAGGAAAAGGGAGGAAGTAGGATTAGATATAAGGATCAGTCAGAACATGATTCAGACCTGACAAAATTTTGAACAACTCAACTGGGAGCTCCAGAGCAAAGATTACTCATTAAGGAGATCCACACTGGGAGGTTGGCTAGGCCCTAGGCTCTTGGACCATAACCTTGCTTCATTATTGCTCAGCTGCCCTAAAAGATGATAACCTCGGCTCACAAGTTAACATGGACCCTGATGAAGTTAATTAACAACTGGGGGTTGTCAACTAATTACCATCCTTGGAGTCTGTCGGTAAGTTCTGTCTTGAAGAGGGATGTGAGTGGTATATCTCTGGGTCTGCTACAAAGTTTGTCGTAAGCATTTACTAGATACAGAAAAAAAAGAAAGAAATATAAAACAAATAAAATATCTTAGCCATAGCAATGACTAATGTTTTTGACCACTTACCCTGTACCAGACACTATTTAGTGCTTTATAGCATTATCTACTTTTTTCCTATCTTCCTCAGCTCAAAGAGAAGAAAAATTTATAAATATACAAAATGAATCCATTTAATGTCAATGAGTTTAATTCTCATATTTGGGCAACAAGGAACAATAACTCCAAGCAGTATTGTTCAGAAAGGAATATCATATGTTTATTGCAGCATATGCTGATTTTAAAAGATTCAATTACAGTGAGAGTCATTTATTTAGAATAATAGTCTAGCATAAAAATAGTACAAAATTTCAAAAAGAAACTAACGCGTGCCATTTAATAACCTCTTCCAGTCAAATTTATTAAGAGATATGCATGCTTAGATGCACATACAATTTTTAATATTAGGCTACAAACATTTCAGTTTTGAATCTATTGATCAGGAGGCTTTTACAAATTTTCAAATAAACTAAGGTTTCTCAGGTTTTAAAGAGAGTGGCATTTGCAACTTGTCTGGAGTTCAAATTTCCATTTTTAACTTTTTCATTTTCAATCCAAGTCATTTTTTTCTTTAGGTAAATATACAAGGAAAAATACAGCAATTAAATGGAAAAATGCATTTATTGGCTAAGGAATTAGATTGATGTCCATAATACTGTTAGTTATCAAAAAAAAAAAAAAAGAGGTTGAATTAACAGTCCAAAGCTTGTACCCTAAATAAGATACCATCTATAAAGCTAATCATCATCTTAAGCAGTTAAATTGTAAAATTTCATAGGTCTGCTTGATGTTCTTAAAAATAACTCAAAATTAGAGAATTTATATATAGATTCAATCTTAATAAACAAAATTAATAGTAAAATTTGTTATATATGATTAGGTTATTAAAAATAAAAATAAGAAAGGAGCATATTTCTATAAAAAATTAAATTTATGATCTACATTGATTAAGGTTTCTGGAAAGCTTTATCATAGTTTAGAAAATTAACCCTCTATTTTGTTGAATGATTCTTGGAACTCATTTAAACAATGAGTAATTATTAAATGAAATTCTTCATCATTAGAAAAAGTTTTATATGGTACTGAATCTACCTTTTATTTCCTTTTGTTTCTCTAAATTGTCGCTGTGGTAAGACTTATCAGTTAGAGAACAGTATCTTCCCTGGCAACTTAGCTTCAGCTATCTTTTTAATTAATCTCCAGAGTGAAAATTTCCAGAATGTTCATATGCCTCTTCAAACACAACAAATTTTAAGTACAACTTGCTCTAAATGCAGGTTTTTTTTTTTTCTCTAGCACATTAGTCCTATGATATTTTCTCAAAACACAAATTAAGTTGATTTTGCAGCCCCAGTCTTTGAAAACAATACTGTGTCTTAACTCTGGTAGCACCCTCAGCTTCTTTAAACAGGAAATACTGATAAGCCCTCTTTATCTGCTCTCCATATTATACCCCACAGAGGGCAGCCCACCAGGCTCCCCCGTCCCTGGGATTCTCCAGGCAGGAACACTGGAGTGGGTTGGTGTTTCCTTCTCCAATGCATGAAAGTGAAAAGTGAAAGTGAAGTCACTCAGTCGTGTCCGACTCTTCACGACCCCATGGACTGCAGCCTACCAGGCACCTCCGTCCATCGGATTTTCCAGGCAAGAGTACTGGAGTGGGGTGCCATTGCCTTCTCCGATACTCTAAGTAAGCATATCTCAATTTAAAACTTCAAATATCTTACCCTCCTGCCTTCTCAAGAACCACCTCCACAAGCAGTTTTATCCTGCAGGGGTCCCTAGTAACATAAAGTATAGTAAACATAATTTGCCTATCTTTCCAGATTTCCCTCTCAATATTTTAGTTTCATAATTTAAACACTAGCAAAAGCCTCACTATCTCTACTTACACATCCTTACTCTTTTCTAAGGGCCAATGTCTTCCTTTCTTTCTTTGTTGCAGTCTCTGCATGCCTCTATAATTTCACACTTTCCATTTTATTTTGATTATTAATGCCATATATTAGTTTGCTTCAATAAAGCCTGTTATACACATCTTTCCATCTGAATTTCAAGCTCTGACAAATTGCTCATATGATATCTGTCCTCCAGATTCACAGTAACCAGAATAATACTTTGAAGAGTTCGTGTATATTTTTCTACATAGCCAAGCCTTATATACTGATATACTGGTATCAGAGTGCTCAGAATGTACAATTAGCAAGATCATAGTCAATATATCAAGTTGAGTCAGTCTTTCTCTTTTTTTTCTTTTGCATAAGGCAGCATTCTCCTAATATTAAGAGAGAGAGCTGATTTTAATGAATAGGAAAAGAAAAATTTAGTACCTTTTCCCCCCATTAACCTCCTGCTGATGGCTGGAATTGTGTGTTCAATATATTTACTCCCTCTGTTTTTCTAATACTAGTCTTTGCCTATCAGGCCTTTTTAGAATTCCTATTAAAGAGCAATTCTATTTACTTCCTGTACTAGCAAGCTAATATGTCTTATCTTGTCAGATGCTGAGCATGGAATAGGTTGTATTTCTAAACACATTACTATTGAGTTCTGGCTTCTTTGAAATTTTCCTCTAATGCTCTAAATCTGCTCTGTTGTATTGCTCTTGTATTTTTTTCTTACACCTTTATGTTGTAGTTAGATCCCTATTTAGCTTTCTTCCACTAGACTTATTTTTCTATGCTAAAAGCTTCTCTTGATTTTGGTAACTTGAAGAAAATACTGTGAAGCAAGATTTATAATTTCTATTGATAAAATCATCTTATCTGGATTATGATTACTTTATTCTATCAAAAACATTTTGACTGATAGTAGGATATTAGTGAGAAGCCTTGAATCAGATAATTATGTTGCCAGAATAACCAACTCAAAGTTAATGGTTTAAAATGATCATTATTAGAATTCTTTGAAGGTCATCTGGTTTAGGTTAGACCTAGATAGGTGGCCCTGAAATTGGATTCCTTTTTGTATCTGTAGGTTGGATGATACACTCTACTTTAGCTTGGGAAACAAGAAGCTTAGTTGTTAAGGTCAGTTCCATGTGCCTTGAATCCATGATTTTTGAGCAACCCTAGCTAATTTAACCCACAGGATCTAACTGAAGACTATATCAGTTTGAGTCCTCTGAGAAGCGGGAAGAAAGACGTATGTCACACACAAGAAATTAAGAAAGAAATGCTTCTGAAGGATAAAGGAAAATGGGCACAAGGTCAACCTCAAATCTCTCCCTATTTGACCTTGTGCCCAGATTGATTAAATGAAATTCTAGTATTTTTTTTTTTTGCATTCTCCATCTGTGAGTTCCTCAGGCCAAGGGCTCTTATATGGCCATTGTATTCAGTCACTGGCTGGGAATGGCCTG
>NW_011477816.1:0-540 GCF_000754665.1 Bison bison bison | reverse complement strand
GAAAAAAAAAAAAAAGAATACAGAGGGATATCCAATGGGTGTTTCACTGGGAAGTTTTCATCTAATTATCATCTCTTTTCAAGCTCTTTTTTGAAGGAAAATTTAAGTAGCATAACATTGGTTGCTACTAAGACTCTTTCTAGAAAATGAATACTAGAATTTCATTTAATCAATCAATTATAGGCTAATGGATTTATTCTTTATTATCTAGAGTGTAAACTTGTACTTCTTGATTAACAAAACCATGAGAGAAAGAAAATATATATTTTTTTCCCTTGTAGAACCACTCTATGAATTTCCTTACTATATGTGTTCCGGAATGGTAAGTTAAAAACAAACAACCCACAACAGTCAACACAATACTGAAAAAGAACAGTGTGAGAAGACTGACGTTGTGAACTTTAAGACCAACTAAACCTGCAATAATCAAGGTAGTGTGATATTGGTGAAGAAGCACACAAATATATCAACGGAACAGAATAGATATTTCCAAAATACACCCCAAAATATACCCAACTGACAAAATAGAAAAAAGCAATT
>NW_011477815.1:15112-16411 GCF_000754665.1 Bison bison bison | reverse complement strand
AAAGCTCTGCATTGCAGTCACCATTTAGTGGATGCATCCCTTATCCCCAGCCGCTGGGGAGGGTCTTCTGTATAAGGAAATGCAGGAGGGTGCTGGCTGGAAGGCAGATGGCTGCACCTGCCCCAGAACAAGCTACAGGCATGCAACTCATCTGCTCAGGGCCTGCACAGGCCCTGGCCTATCACTGGAGGTCCTGCAATTCAGCTTCCTCTCCTGGGACTTCCCTTCACATACCCTGTGGTCCACGCAACCCAGCCCAAGCATACCACCCAACAAAAAGACCTGCTGCTGTTGCCCAAAAAGTTTGAGGTGGGAAAATCATCAGAAAAGTCCAGAATTTGAAGAAGGGACCAGTCAGATCTTTCCCCACCACCCTTAAAAAAAATAAATCAGTAAAAGCATAATGAGACCATGAAAGACTTGTCAAGGTCACTTACAGATCAAGAGTATTCTATCAGTCTAAACTCAGAGCCAATCGTGAAGTACTACAGCATGGTGGGCTTCCTGTTATGTTAATTCTCTCAATAGTAGTGGACTACACTCTGTGATTATCCTAAAAGCTTCCTATATCAACTTAATGATAAATTTACCTTGTCCTTCAACATGCATTTCTCTCTGAATACTAAGGCTAGAAAAGGCAGAACTGTCTGTATTTTGACCAAGTGCTCCAGGGATAAATGCAGTGGTTCTCAAACTCTGGTGAAATACTGAGGCAAGACACAGCCTGGCCTGTGGATTTTTATCATAACTCTTAACAGATTGTGATACCTTCCAAAGTTTAGGGACCACTGCCATGACATCTTCTGTCCTGCTCCAGGATGGAGTCCCTGTAACCTGTGTCTCATGGACTATGAAGGTGGCTTCTGCCCCATCAACGGGTGTCTGCTCAACCCTCCTCTCTCTTACCTGGGGATGCGAGTTAGGATAACTGGGGGTCGGGGGGGACACGATTTAGGAAGCAAAATCAAGATGTTTACATCTTGGCATCTCCAGTCTTTTCAAAGAGAATCTCATTCTATAAACAAAACTCAAACTCTACTGATGGTTCTGCGAAGCCTGGCTGGTGCTAGAGTCCAGGCTGAGAACAGGGGCTGTCTGTAACATTGAGATTTAGGAGCTGGGCATTTACAGCGGTCTGAAAAGGTCTGAGCACCACCCATACTTGTCTTGTTTTTCCTTCTCCAGACGTTCCTGCTCCTCCTGTTCCTTCTGCAGCCGGGCCTGTCGTCTCTTTTCAGACAGGATCTTTGTGGCCTCTCCTGCATCAGTGGTCGCCCGCTGTGGGCTTCCCTGAGGCTG
>NW_011477815.1:10232-12342 GCF_000754665.1 Bison bison bison | reverse complement strand
GGGCTATTCTGAGCACTGTTTAGCAGCATCTCTGGCCTCAACTCACTAGACGTCAGCAGCAATCTACACCACTCCCCCTCCAGAGGTTGTGACAATCAAAAATGTCTGCAGACATCATCAAATGTCCCCTCAGGAGTAAGATCACCCCCAGCAAAGAACCACTGAGGTAAGACATACATACAGCACCCCCCACATACCTTCTATGTGTATAAGGCAGATGAAAGTGGTGCTGCTCTGGTTGGAGGGGTGGTGTCCTAATCCCCACACCTCCAAGGCCCACCAATGAGCTTCCTAAAGGGCCTTGGCTGGAGAGGGAATTCTTAGTGCCTCCGGTGTTCAGACAGAGTTGTACCTGGACCACCCCTCCAATAATGTGGAACTCAGGCTTCCTCTAACACCTTCCAAAACTCTGTTCATGCTTCCTGAGTGCTGTCTGCACACCAGCCCCTGAGCTAAGTGTATTTGTGTATGTATGTGTATATATGTGTGTCTTTTAGTTCTCAATAACCAGTTATGACACAGGTACTATTATTATGGTCATTTTACAGATGAGGAAACTGGGCTTAGAGAGGTTAAATAAGCCATTGAACTGTGGTCTGAACCTTCGACTTCCTGACTCCACTTCTTTCAACTTGGCCCCATTCCCTGTTTGCAGTATGGCTAAGCTGGAGTTTGGGGTCACCATGATCCCCAGATGTTCATTTTAAAAGGGGCACAGAGTAAGCACACAATAGCTATCAGATATTGGTGTTAATATATGATAAAATAAAATCTGAGTTATACTTACAGATGAGAACAAACCAAAAGCAGGAGGAAGCATAATGAGGGAAACCACAGGCCCTGCTACCTCATGATGACAATGTTCCATTAAGCATCATTTTCCAATTAGCTGCTAAAACCTATGTTTAGACTCAAACAGCCTGTATAACCTTATGGCAGGAGATGTGCTCAACAATGCCCTCCTTCCATACTGTCATCTAGGGATGCAATGATCCTATAACCACCAGGAGGGGGTCTTGAGGGAGCTGGTCCTATACACTGAGAAGATCAAAACAGGCCACTTACTCCCTGGAATGTAAAGCGCATGTTCTGTGCAGCTCTGGTGCAACCACTGCTGGGCAGTCAACAGTATAAAGAGTTACTCCTGGATGTGGGATTTGGAGAGGCCAGCCATAGGAAGGCTGCTGTTTTATGGCAGATGACGTAGACAGAAACATGTCCTCCTCCCACAAGCATTCCTAACTTGACTCATCAATTAGGAATGTCTGCTACTGAAAGGATTGGCAAAAAGCCATCTGCTCTTTTTCCTGGCCCTCATCCTCCTCCCCCAGGAGTGAAGCATGACCTCTCTGCTGGATGAGACAGAGCAAAGGTACCGGTACCCACCGCCCAGTCCATTATGATTGTCTAAGGGACCTGCTTGCAGAAAGCACACATCTGTACTTCCCTCAGGGGTGCCTGAGACATGGGCTCCCTGGGGTCCTGGTGCAAGTACCTGTCGCACATGTGCAGACATGTGAGGAGCTCTTCTGCAGACCCCATTTCCACCAGGAGGGTCTCCAGGGCTAGACTCAGGGAGGAGTGGGTAACAGGCTTGAAATGGCTACAGGCCCAATTCATTCTATAGTCCCACCTTAGCAGCAGAAAGCCAGCATCTGGATCCCAACATGACCCCATGGCCTGGTCTAAATGGCTCACACTCAGAAGGGAAGGGAGCCCATTGAAGTCATGCCCTCCCCTCAGTCAGTGTGCTCAGAGCCTGTAAGAGGGACATGCAGGGCAGGACTATAATATCAAGGGGAAAGGCTGGCCTCCCCTGGGTAGGAGAGGTTCTGACAGCCTCAGACCTACTCAGCTCTGAGCAGCCTTGCTTCAACTTGCTTTAAGAGAACAGTCACACATGGGGCCAATTGTACATGAGCACACATCTAAAAATAATTGCTACCTGAGAAGTAAGGGTGAATTATTTGGGATAAAACTTAATATATTAAGGAATCTAATTACATTCCCCTAACCCAGCCCTTGCCCAATAAAAAAATATAGTAACTTAGAACACACACACACACACACACACACACACACTTGTGTACACATACAAACATGAGCTTCA
>NW_011477815.1:4162-7032 GCF_000754665.1 Bison bison bison | reverse complement strand
AACAGTGACAGACTTTATTTTCTTGGGCTCCAAAATCACTGTGGACGGTGACTGCAGCCATGAAATTAAGAGACACTTGTTCCTTGGAAGGAAAGCTATGACAAACTTAGACAGTGTATTAAAAAGCAGAGACATCACTTTGTCTAAAGATCTGTATAGTCAAAGCTATGGTTTTTCCAGTAGTCATGAAAGGATGTGAGAGTTGTACCATAAAGAAGGTTGAATGCTGAAGAACTGATGGTTTCGAATTGTGGTGCTTAAGAGTCCCTTGGACAGCAAGAAGATCCAACCAGTCAATCCTAAAGGAAATCAACCCTGAATATTCATTGGAAGGACTGATGCTGAAGCTCCAAATATTTTGGCCATCTGCTGCGAAGAGCCGACTCATTGGAAAAGATCCTGATGCTGGGAAAGATTGAGGGCAAGAGAAGAAGGGGGCAACAGAGAATGAGATGGTTCAATGGCATCACCAATTCAATGGACATGAGTTTGAGCAAACTCGGGGAGACAGTGAAGGGCAGGGGAGCCTGGCATGCTGCAGTCCATGGGGTTGCAAGGAGTCGGAAACGACTTAGCAACTGAACAACAACAACAGATCTGGGAGGAGAACAATGCACTGACAGAGCCATTCATCACAAGTCCCTTCTGCATTTCTGGATGAGTGTTCATGGTGATTGACTAGCCCCTATCCCATCCTATTCAAAGCCATATACTTCCGGTGTGCTTTAAAGAGCACACACTTGGTCTACACAAAGGGAAAGCTGAAAATGCCCATGTGGTTGGGGTTTATTTTGTGTGATACCATTTTAAAAAATCAAGTGTTTCTTTTTCATCTTTCTTCAGTACTGAGTATACAGAAGATTATTTATAAAATAAAAAACGTATTAAGAATGATATAACAAACGTTCACACACACACCAACTAGTGCAAGAAGAAGCCATAATAGGCCAGGATCTGCCACATGTCCCTTCCTGACCCCACCTCCACTTCCTCCTCAAAGGTCATCATCACTCTGCATTTCATGTTTGCCATTTTCTTAGGTTTTCTAAAAATAATTTTACCACATTTATATTCCTAAAAACACACTGGTTGTGAACATCGGGGAACTCAGGATACATGGAATCACTGCTGACATTCTTCTACAACTTCCTTCCTCTGCTCAACACTGTATACCTGAAATCTACCCACTGCTTGTGGGCAGCTGAAATCCACTCTTCTTCACTGCTGTAGTTTGGTTGGATTTTCAGAATTTACTTGGAGTCTACTTGGCTTTCCATATGTCTCAGACCTAGCCCATACCCACTGTAGTTCACTCACTACTTTTCATCCCCGGCAGAAACAACTTTCTTTCTGAACATTTTAAAATCAAGAAATGTTTGCTATTCCTTAGATGTCTTGACTTGGTAGTTCTGATTTGGAGGTGCCTGAGCAATCTTTATCACCAGGGCACCTTGTGCACAGGAAGTCCAGCTGCGGTAGTGTGTGCTATTTCTCCTGCCTGTGCAAGAGATGACATGTATAGGGCTCTGAAAATTAAAGCTAGTCTATCAATTTGTTGAAAGTGGTAGGAATCTTGTGCAGCATGGTACAGAAACCATTATCCCTCATCCTTTTAAAATTCCCCAAGTGAGGCATGCAGCCCAGAAAACAGAATGTTTAAGAAACTGCTCAGTGAGAGAATAAACTGATGAATGTTCCAGAAGGATTGAGGATCCAAAAGGTCTGAGTCCTTGGGTAGGTCTGGCCCCAGCACTGCCCATACCTACTCAGACCACTCTGCCCTCCAGATCCACCTCCCCCTGCTGCCAGCTAAGCATCCACAGACTCATATTGAGCCCAGATTGTACAACAATAAACTGAGTCAGCCCCTGCCCTCTTGGCAGCCAAGCAGGAAATCAAGTGCACTGAGGCACATGTCAGTTCATCCTGCTCCCTCACCTCATGCAGGGTGCTCTGCTCCAATGTCACCTCCTTGGAGCAGTCTTTCCTGACTACTCCCCTCTGCCATTCTCAGCCATCTGACCAAGGCTCATTTTTCTTCACAGAATTTATCACCACCTGATATTACATTTGCTGTTTACTGTCAGGCAAGCTCCACGAGGACTGATAAGAGCAGTGGACACAGAGTAGGTGCTCTACGGGTGTTTGATGAAGGAAGGACTGACACAGGTATGTTCTGTGAGCACAGCGAAGGGGGAAAATTCCAATCTGGCTGGTTCTGGAGAGGATGCCAGCTGAGCTAAGTTCTGAGGGACAAGTAGCTCAAGGTGAGTGGCTCTCTCTTTGGAGCAGGCCTAGAACTGTCCTTATTTGGGTCCACATCTACCTCCTCCGTCGCCGGGGGCCTGACCAAGTGGAGACTACTTTTATTTGCTTGGGGATTCTCCAGAGCATCTAGCACAGTGGCCTGCCCT
Source organism: Bison bison bison (assembly GCF_000754665.1). Classification (NCBI taxonomy): domain Eukaryota; kingdom Metazoa; phylum Chordata; class Mammalia; order Artiodactyla; family Bovidae; genus Bison; species Bison bison. The sequence continues at coordinate 4,618 of NW_011477815.1, read as the reverse complement.
CATTCATTCCACAAATACTTAGAAACCATCTACTAGGTGCCCAATACTGGACAGAGTAGAAATTTCAAATATTTCTCTAAATTGAACTACATTATAAAAAGTCTGGGATTGTGTTTGAGTCTCTTTAGTCAGAGAAAGATTTTACAAAATTCAAGTGTTATGTCCTTTAAAATATAAAGTATTTCCTGAAACACAACCTTCAAGATTTTCAACTTCAAAGAAATAGCACAGAGCCCACTACAAGCCTGCTTCCAAAAACTGAATTCGTATCTCTATAGAGGGAACACCCTCTACTCCCCCAACCCCACTGCCCAGTTCACCTCTGTGAAATGTACAATGATGGTAATGAAATTTGCCAGCTACTATCCATGCAGGGACAAAGAGTCAATATCCAGCAAAGACAGGGTGGAATATGGAAAAACCCCAGTAGAAACAGGTTTTTCTCTCTGTTAATGT
>NW_011477815.1:897-1961 GCF_000754665.1 Bison bison bison | reverse complement strand
CAGTAAGGAATGGGGGCCTCCTGCCAAGAGCCACATGAACGAGCCATCCTGGAAAACCCCTGCCAAGTTTTCTGACGACTGCAGTCCTAGCTGCCTGCAGTCCTGACCACACCCTCATGAGAGACCCTGAACCACAACCACTCAGCTATGATGTCCTCAATTTCCGACCCAAAGAACCAGTGAGGTAATACATGTTTGCTTTAAGCTGCTAAGGTTTGGGGTGATTTGTTACACAGCAAGTGGTAACTAGTGAAAGTAATATGGCATATGTAATTTCTAACCAAACAGACACAATTGGGGATACTGCTCAACATCTGCCTTACTGATGGTGTTATCAGGACAACAAAAATTTTCAAAGGCCACTACTGTGGATGAAGATTGACCCAGAACCTCAGTTCTAGTTGCCTGTAGAAGCAAGACTGGCCCAGAAGCAGACATTCTTAAAGAAGCAGAGAAAGGGCACTCGGAACATTCTTTCTGACCCCCAACCTCCTTCTGAGGGCTTTGAAAATCTATTTCAAGGCAGTAAGATTTAGGAGGGTGCAAAAAGTTACAGGATTTTCAAAGGTTGGGTGCATTTAAAACCAAATCTTTTCCTTGAGCAGTCCCTGAAGACTGATGGAAACAGACCCCAGGTCAAGTGCAGGGAATAATCACAGTGTCAGATAACCCAGTCCCGAGGGGTGAATGGGTAGAAACCTACTGGAGAGGCCTCCACTCCGGCAGGGGCGCCTTTCCCAGCATCTCCTCCACCAGATGTAGATGCGATCTTCTTCCTCTCGACATTTCGAGTGGGAGAAGACTTGTAGGAAGATTTAAGGGAGCCAGCAGGAGCTACATGGGGACAGGCATGGGATACTAGAGTTACAGTTTAAAAGCCAGAGACACAGGGAGAACAGACGGAAAAGTTGAAGGAGAGCAGAGAGTTGGGAAGAATACCACATTTCAGTTAAAACGTGAGACGAGCAATTCACATTCTCAAAACACTGCCATACTTTTTCTAGTATACACAGAATAGATGTTATCTTAAAAGACTCCCATGCTCAATGCTCAAGAGTCTAGGT
>NW_011477815.1:0-759 GCF_000754665.1 Bison bison bison | reverse complement strand
GAACACGTGCTTTTCTTCTGAGTCTGGAATTTGAGCATGGACCTGGCAGAGGGTGCCCATGTGACCAGCCCCCAATAAAAACTCTGGGCACTGAGTGTCTAATGAGCTTCTGTGGTTGGCAACACTTCACACGTGTCCTAACTCATTGCTGGGGGAATGTGGCCTGTGTGACTACACCGGGAGAGGATGCTAGGGCGCCTGCGCTGCTTCCCTGGACTTTGTTCCATGCAGTTTCTCCCTTTACCTATTTTGCTCTGTAGCCATTTGCTGCAATAAATCATAGCTCTGAGACCTCCTAGAGAATCATCGATCCTAGGAGTGGTCCTCCTGATGCATTCTTTGTTCTCAAAATGGGGATACTTCCTACTTCCCAGGAATTTTTTGTTTATTTGTTTGAGACGTAATTCATATATCATAAAGTCACCCCTTTAAAGGTATATAATTTAGTGGCTTTTAGTATATTCAGAAGGTTGTGCAACCATAACTATGGTCTAATTCCAGAATATTCTCAATATCTGCAAAAGAAACTCTGTGCCCATTAAGCACCCACTCCCCTTCCTCTCTAGCAACCACCTGCTTGCTGTCACTCTGGATTTGTCTATTCCAGACATTTTATATAAATAGAATCATATCACTTGTGGCATTTTCTGCCTGGCTTCTTTCACTGAGCATAATGTTTTCAAGGTTCATCATGTAGCATGTGTCAGTAATCCATTCCTTTTCACAGCTGAATAATATTCTACTTTATAAATAAAAATA
>NW_011477814.1:39085-39846 GCF_000754665.1 Bison bison bison | reverse complement strand
AAGCATTGAAAAAAATTAAATGTGTCATGATGATCCCAGGAGAAGGGAATGGCAACTCACTCCATGGGTTGCATAGATTTGCACACTATTGAGCAACTAACACTGCATAAAGATAAAATGTTGTGCTCTTAGAATGCCAACTAGTAGCACCTAATCATTTAGAGGTTTTTTTTAAAAAGCTCCATGATATTAGCCACAATAAGAGATAAATACTCAGCCATATTAAAGTAACATCAGTAAGGGATTTTCCAGTTATTGACTAAGATGTTTCTAACACATGTTCTATAGTCCTGTTGAAATGGTAAAGATGAAACTGAGGGAGGGACCAAACCTCTAGGGTCCTTTGACCACCTCCAGTGGATTACAGACTAATGTCTCCTAAAATGAGCTAGGATAATACAATTCTTCTTTCTTTATTCTCAGGGTGTAAGAAGAGTATTTTTCTTGCTGGAGAGATATGGCCCTAAATCTATCTAACCTATTTCTCTCTGTCTCTAATACACACACCCTACTTGATTTTGTCAACCTTGGGGAATTCCAGTTTGACTCAAGTGACAATCATTGTATTGACACTGCTATTAAAGAATTATTTAAATTTCTACCTTTTACTTAGAAACTATACTCCCTTCATCCACAGTCCTTAGGAAAAATGAAACCAGGCTGGCTAAAAATACAATTTTAAAATGTATTTTAAAATGTAAAATAATAATTTTATATTTATATTTATAAAATTTATATTATTTTAAAATAATTTTAAATAA
>NW_011477814.1:33264-38487 GCF_000754665.1 Bison bison bison | reverse complement strand
CCCCCCCCCCCCCCCCCTGCCACTATGAAATGAACATGCTCTCACACAATACTTATCCCCACCAACCACAACTCTATACGCACACATCCATACATGCTCATATTCACTCACACCTTCATTCCACCTCACCAGAATACACAGACACAATCACCATGCCATACACCTCTAAACGCACACACACACTAATATATACACATTGGTATATTAGCCCATCCTACCACCACCCCCTACACACATGCACACACATACACACACCTGTGGCTGAGCCTCCACCACTACAAACACACCAGAGATGCAGGGATAGAAACAGTGCCAATATGGACTGCTAATAATCTCTGTTATCTCAGGATGGTTACTCTCTTTGCACAGTAATATAGGAAATGAAGCTCTGACTGTCCTAAATTTCTGAAAGAAGTAGAACCCATTCTAGCACATGTGTTGTTCTAAATAACTATGCGGGGCTTCCCTGGTAGCTTGGTGGTAAAGAATACACCTGCCAATGCAAGGGAACACAGGAGATATGGGTTCAATCCCAGGGTCAGGAAGATGCCCTGGAGAAGGAAATGGCAACCCGCTCTGGTATTCTTGCCTGGAGAATCCCATGGACAGAGAAGCCTGGAGGGCTACAGTCCATGTGGTCACAAAAGAGTGGGTCATGACTTAGTGACTGAACAACAACAAAGAACTGCCCAGCAGAAATCACTGCCTCTGATGCTCTTGTCACAGAATCAAACCTGTCCTTTGGCTACACTGAAGTTCGCCATACAGTCATTTCCTACCAGACCATGCGTGGGCTAAAGCTACGTGCGTTGTATTTTCTGGAAAAAAGATAAAGCTAGAAAATCCTGTCTTTGTCTTCACTCCCATCACCTGGAGTGTAGAATTCGGGAGCCCTCCTTTCATCTTGTCATTCACTCACTCGATCCACAGCTCCCTGAGCCCCCAGCATGGGATTCTCTGTGGATCACCTGTGAGTGCTGGGAAGGGAGGAGGACAAGGAACAGGGAAGGTGCTCCTGAGTTCATGTCTCACCTCACTGGACAGACAGGCCCGGCAAACCCACACAGCTTGTCCCAGATCAGCAGGCGAGCGCTGTGGGGTTTTCATCTATGGTCTCTGGGTCCTAATGGCCCCCCTTCCTGGACCTGCTTTGAGACATGGGGGCTCGGACTCAGGCCTTATTTCTGCTTTGCTGGCCGGAGACCTTTTCGGCTCTAGAGGGAACTGCAGGGCTGGAGGAAGCAGGAGGGACGTACCATTCCTGTCTTCTTCCTGGGAGGATGCCTACACTAACCCTCCCTTCTTCCCCACTGAGGTGCCAGGGCATCTTATGACAGCAGTGGAATGCCATGTGAGGTTTTTCCACCCCTGGTAGAACAAGCTTTATCACTCTCAGGAACAACAGAACTCCTCATCTTCGGAGATCTGGGTTTAACTCCATGGAGATCCTCCTCTGACCTGCTATATTTTAAAAATAAACTTCAAGGATTTCCACCTCTTCTTTTTGTTCCCCTAGCTCCAGAGGTGGCTGGTGTTTCCTGGAGTTTCTCCTTCCCTGATTCCCTAGTGTTTTCTATTTTTGCTGTTCAGTTTCTTCATTAGCTGTGTTATACATTAAAAAAAATTCTTTATAACTCAGTACAGATTTTTTCCTGTTAAAATACTGAGGCTCCTCACTGGATGGAACCTGACTGATACACAATTCAAAGAGCACCCAGTCTTTATAACAGAACAGATCCTTGGAAACCCTCTGAAGAGTCAGAATGCCACAAAAGGCCTCTGGCCACTCACACAGCTGAATTTCTTTTTTTCTTAACAAACACAAAGTCCTCAGCAATCTTTGAATGAATTGGCAAAGTCATGAGACTTAAAATCTACGTAGTTACTTGTGGCATCCAGTAATGCACACTCAACATGATGTGTGCAAATCTGGGACTCTGTGCCAGCCGGCTCCAAATTGATACTCCCATGCCCCACAGGGGACACAGATGCCTTACAACCTGTCTTCAGTGAGAATATGCTTGACGGTGGTACTAGGAGCCTCCAAGAGCCGCAGCTGCTCCCTGGCTCCCACCCCTCTCTATCCCTGGGCTTCTGCTCCAGTACTGGGCTGGCCTCATCCTGGCTTGGTGCCAAATCCCTTGCCAGCTTCCTTTCCTGAAGAGCTGTAGCCTGGTCTTTCCACTTGCTCAGATTCCACCTCAATCTCAATCAACTTCCCTGGAAAGAAAAATTACAACCCAGAGGTTCCTGCTGCTAAGACCCTACCGACTCTCTAATCTCTCCAGGTACAACGGCAGTTCAACTCTTAACAGAGATTTATAAAAGCCTAAGATAATGACTCTGATTCTTAAGAATCTTCCTGCCAGTGCAGGAAATGCAGCAGACATGGGTTAGATCCCTGGGTCGGGAAGATTCCCTGAAGAGCATGGCAACCCACTCCAGTATTCTTGCCTGGAGAATCCCATGGACAGAGGAGTGTGGTGGGCTGCAGTCCATAGAGTCACAAAGAGTTGGACATGACTGAGCACACACACATGCAAGACACTGACTCTCCAGCTAGGTCAATCCATTAAGGGCCCTCAGGTCTCTGTTTAGCTTTGAATAGGAAAGGACAGAGGCAGAGGCCCAGTGGGCCTGCCAACTGGAAACACACAGTTTATAACACACTCCTTTGCTCAGTTTCCCCTTCAAATCAAAGATGTATATTTGGAGCCACTAAGATCTGTAGGGTGGGGCCATGGAAAAATTATGGATCATCTATGATCCATGCTGTTAAAAGACTGCTTTCGGGGAATATGATGTGACTCTGGCAAGTTTTTACTGGAGTAATTTTAGCACAAGCAAACACTGAATGAGGAGGCATTGTCCTGGGAAGAGATCCAGTCCCAAACACAATCATACGGTAACTGAGAAGCAATGCTCATCTCACCCAAAAGATCTCCTCATCCCACACTTAGCTCAGACAGACAGCCAATGCTATCATATCTCTGCTTACTTCCTAGGTCCCCAAAGACTTTGAGGGAAAAGCTTGGAAGGACCTTCAAGAGCTGTCTCAAATTTCCCTTTTGTTTCCTTATAATCTGATCAACCATACTGCCTGTTTTGTACATTTCCCCCCGCCAGAACACAGCCATGCATATTCATTAACATAATGTCTGTAGCTCCTTTCTGACTAAAAGGGCAGAGTAGAGTAGTCCCAACAAAAATAGTCACTATCTGGCCCTCACAGAAAAAGTTTGCCAACTCCTATTTATCATCACTTTGGAATATATATTCACTATGTGAGGCAATATATTCACTATGTGAGTGTGTTAACTAACTTGACTCTGGTAATCATTGCACAGTATAAACGTGTATCAAATCATCATATTGTATACCTTAAGTATATACAATTTTGTCAATTATACTTCAGTAAAACTAGAACACATAGGAATTAGTTTATTTAGTTCACTAAAGCTGTGCTGCTGTTTTAGGATCATGGTGTGGGACATATAAAGTCAAAGGCATGGCAATAGCTGACCACATCTGAAACCCTACAAATTATTACTTGTCATTAGTATTTCCTAGAAATCAGAGATTGCATTGCATGTACCTTGTTAGAGTACTATAAAGTATGCTAACATGTTATTTCCTACACTCTTTCACAACCACAGGGCTTCCCTGGTGGCTCGGACAGTAAAGAATCCCCCTGCATTGTGGGAGACCTGGGTTCGATCCCTGGTTGGGAAGATCCCCTGGAGGAGGGCATGGCAACCCACTCTAGTACTGTTGCTTGGTTCACAATCATAATACATATTTATTATTCTATTTTTAGAGATAAGAAATTAGAACAGTTAAGTAACTTGAACAACTTTATATAGGTAGTTAAGTGGTGAAAGCAGGTTACAAAATCTTAAGGTAACCCATTCTCAAATCTCTTTTTCCCAGTTTTAATGAGATATAATTGAGATCTAGTGCTATGTAAGTCTGAGGTATATAGCACAATGACTTGACTTACATTCATTATGAAATGATGACCACAATAAGTTTAGTGAACATCCATCATGTCTACTGTTACAAAACTTTAGAAATAGAAAAAAAAAAATCTTTGTGATGAGAACTCTCATAACAACTTTTATATACAATACACAGGAGTATTATTTACATTTATCATGGTGTTCATTACATCTCTATTATTTATTTATCTTATACCTTGAAGTTTATATCTTTTGATTGCCCTCGTCCAATTCCTGCTCCCTCAGCCCCGTCACAAATCTGATCTCTTTTTCTATGAGTTCCTTTGTTTTTGAAGTATAATTGATGTACACTATGTTAGTTCCTGGTACACAACACAGTAATTCAGTATTTCCATATATTTCAAAATGATCACCATGATAAGTCTAACTACTGTCACCACACAAATATATTATAGAATTACTGACTGTATTACCCATACTGTACATTCCATACCCATAACTGATTTATTTTTCAACTAGAAGTTTGTATGGCTTAAACACCCTCACCTATTTTTCTCCTCTTCCATCCCCTCTGCTCTGGTAACCACCTGCTTGTTCTTTGTGTCTATGACTCTGTTTCTTAGTTATGTCTGTTCATTTGTTTTGTTTAAGATTCCATATATAACAGAAATCATATGGTATTTGTCTTTCTCTGTATGATTTATTTCACTTAGCATATAGCCTCTAGGTCCACGCATGTTGTTGCAAATGACAATACTGCATTCTTTTTTATGGCTAAGTGATATTCCATTGTGTGTATGTGTGAGTATATATGCACACATGCATTTTCCTTTGCCATTCATCTATTGATGGGCACTGAGGTTGTTTCCACATCTTGGCTATTGTAAATAATGATGCTGTTAACATAGGGGTGCATAAATCTTTTCAAATTAGTGTCTTCATTTTCTTTGGATAAATACTCAGGAGTGGAATTGCTGGATCAAATGTGAGTTCTGTTTTCAATTTTCTGAGGCATATCCGGACTGGAGATTTATAGTCTCAACAATAGTGTATAAGGATTCTCCTTTTTCCACAGGATCACCAACACTTGTTATTTGTTATCTTTGGACTTCCCTGGTGGCTCAGATGGTAAAGTGTCTGCCTACAATGTGGGAGACCTGGGTTTGATCCCTGGGTTGGGAAGATCCTCCAGAGAAGGAAATGACAACCCACTTGAGTATTCTTGCCTGGAAAATCCCATGGACAGAGGAGCGTGGTAGCTTAC
>NW_011477814.1:30905-33107 GCF_000754665.1 Bison bison bison | reverse complement strand
GAACATTTTTCATATGCCTGTTGGCCACCTGTGTATCTTCTCTGGAAAAATTTCTATTCAGATCCTCTGCCCATTTTTTCATCAGGTTGTTTTCTAACACTGAGTTGTATGAGTTATCAGATAAATTGTTTGCAAATATCTTGGTCTTTTTTGTTGATAGTTTCCTTCACTGTGCAAGAGGTTCTGTAGTTTGATGTAGTTACTTTATTTTCTTGGACTCCAAAATCACTGCAGACAGTGACTGCAGCCATGAAATTAAAAGACATTTGCCCCTTGGAAGAAATGCTATGACAAACCTAGGCACCACATTAAAAAGCAGAGACATCACTTTGCTAATAAAGGTCCATATAGTCAAAGCCATTGTTTTTCCCATAGCCATGTATGAATGTGAGGGACCATAAAGAAGGCTGAGTGCTAAAGAATTGATTCTTTCAAACTGTGGTGCTGGAGAAGACTCTTGAGAGTTCCTTGAACAGCAAGGAGATCAAACCAGTCAATCATAAAGGAAATCAACCCAGAATATTCATTGGAAGGACTGATGCTGGAGCTCCAATACTTTGGCTACCTGATGTAAAGAGCCGACTCATTGGAAAAGACCCTGATGCTGGGAAGATTGAATGCAAGAGGAGAAGAGGGTGACAGGATGAGATGGTTGGGTGGCATAACCAATTCAATGGACATGAGTTTGAGCAAGCTCCAGGAGCTAGTGAAGGACAGGGAAGCCTGGTATGCTGCAGCCCATGGGGTCACAAAGAGCAACTGAACAACAACAACAGTCCCATTTGTTTATTTTTCATTTTGCTTCCCTTACCTGAGAAGACACAGTCAAAAAGCTACTACTAAGAGCAATGTTAAGAGGATAGTGTCTATATTTTCTTTTAGAAGTTTTATGGCTTCAGGTCTTACATTTTAAGTTGTTCATCCATTCTGAATTTATTTTTGTGCATGGTGTGAGAAAGTAATTCAGTTTTATTATTTTGTATGCAGCTCTCCAGTTTTCCCAACATCGTTTAGTGAAGAGGCTATCTTTCCCTCACTGTATATTCTAGCCTCCTCTGTCATAGATCTTCTCAAACCTTAATGTACATAGGAATTATCTGGTGGACCTTATTCAAATGCAGATTCTGATTGAGGAAGACGAGGATGGAGTCAGATTCGGACTCTTTAACAAGTTCTCAGGTGACATTGTTGGTTTGTCTACCAGACTGAGTAGCAAGGCATTCTATCAGAGTATACCATGCTGACCTGCTTTAATTGAAGAAATTCCATCCTTCCAGATAGATCAAAGCCTGAGTGACAAGATCAGTGGCCACAATTGGAAGGACTGATTTAATAACTGCAGCAGTAAGAATAGCTAACATTTATTGGCATGCTATTATGTGCACATAATGTGAATTGTCTCATTTTACCCTCACAACCCCCCTAAGAAATAAATATCATTTTTAACTCCATTTTACGAGATAAAACTGAAGCACAGAGAAGTTAAGTAATTTACCCAATGTCATACAAATAGTAAGTAGAAGAGGTGAAACTCAGATTTCAAGTCTCTGCTCATGATCAGTACACTCTTTGGGTCTTACTGCATATGTCTGGCTACATAATAGTGATGATTGTTGATGATATCTGTGGGTGGGTATCAGCCCGTGTCTTTCCCTCACACTCCTACCTGGACTCACCAAAAGGTGGCTGATCATGGCATGAACTTTACCACCAACATTGGCTCACCTCCTTCCACTGGGGCTGGAATTAGCCTTGCTGTCATTGAGATAGTATCATGTACCATATGGGCTTGGCCTCACATAAGCCCCACCCCATGCTGCAACGGTCTACACAATCAACTTTCATCCTATTTCCTTCTGTCCAATATTTCCATTTTACATCAGCAACAAAATCCCACCCTGAAACATAGCCTCCTTGGGTGGGATCCTGACACTTCACCAATTACTTGTTACTGCTGCTGCTGCTTCTGCTAAGTCACTTTAGTCATGTCCGACTCTGTGCGACCCCAGAGACAGCAGCCCACCAGGCTCCACCATCCCCGGGATACTGAGAACTAGATAATCTCAAAGGCTCTCTGCCTGGCAACTTGCCTGAAACACAGTAGCCTCTTAGACTGCTGTACTGCCAGCTGCAAAATTACAGCTATGGTATTAGAAGACCTTTGTCTACCATGGAACTGGACGGGGTCTGATAAGCATGCTT
>NW_011477814.1:28550-30805 GCF_000754665.1 Bison bison bison | reverse complement strand
GCATATTAGAAAGGCTGATTCTCTTTTGGAGTCATCCTCAATGACCAAGCGAGTTTCCCTCACCTCCACCCCACTTCCTCTCAGCTTCTTCCCCTTCCCACTGGTCCATCCGTGAGGATCCCAGTCTGCTGGAGCTAATACATAAAAATCTCAAAAGTTTCCAGATTTTGACTCACAGCTGCCATCCAAAAAAATCTGTGTCATTCCAAGTAGAGACTATTCAGATCAGACAGTCTAGAAAATACCACTTGATGTTCTCCCTGAATGATCTTTAAATAGCCCCACACGTCAATTAGTTTTCTGCCATACTTCACTGGGGTTGTAATCCTTTTCAGCAAATTGAGACAGAGACTCCATAATGAGAACAAAACTACATCAAACACCATTTCAGCAAAAATTGAAAAATCAAAAGTGATAATATTTCTGAAGCAATGGCTTTGTTGAAAAGAGTAAATGCCATCAAATGCATCTATTTTCCTGTCAAGTACTATAATGAGACTGACAGAAAAACAAGATGCCAAATTAATCCACCCTTGAATGCTATTGCCTTTTCTTCCATCAATTTTCTATGCCTATCATTTAGGAATATCAATAAACTCCCCAAAAGAAGTTTTAGCAGTTGTTAACATTGTCATTTGTGTTTCTCTTCCCCTACAGTGATTCGTACTAAAGACTTAAGTCACCTGCTATCTCCTTCAATGGTAATGCACACTGCAAAGAATTGAGCATAAGCCCTTGCCCCAAATCCTTAGTCTGAATGGTTTTATCAACTACAAGCAGTCCTGAAGCCCAGAAGGAAGGCAATAAAAACTACTGTCACACTGGATTGCCTTTTTTATCCCAGATTATCACAACTGAATATGTTTATTGGAAATGGTTTCCATGTCTTGCCTTCCCCAGATTTCCCCAGCCTATTGTTAATCGCCCTTGTGTGTAGTCAGGAAATGTTTGTGTTTGCTTCGTGGAGCTCAGGAGTTAGCCGGGTCAACTTGGGAAAATAACAAATGCTTTGTGCCTCGGTTTTCTCACGTGTAAAGTGTATTGCCTTCAGAGGGGAAAATTAGATGATAAAATTAAATAACATAAGAAGGGAAACAAGGTGCTTAGAAACCTCAAAGTCTTAGTTTCCCTTCACTTGAGAATACCTAGATTTCATTTTCATTTCTGAAGGTATTTTTCTCTGGATATGGAATTCTGGGTTGATCATTCTTTCCTTTCAGCATTTGAAAAATATTATGCATCTTCCTTCTGGCCTCCATTTGAACTGGAATTCCCCCTAGAAAATGTGTCCTTTCTATCTGCTGTTTAAGAATTTTCTATTGTCCTTAGATTACAGAAGTTTGATCTTGATATGTCACGGCATGGATTTCCTTGGGATTATTATGTTTTGGGTTTACTTATTTTCTTGAATCTGTAGGTTTATACCTTTTGTGCAATGGGAGATTTCCAGTCCTTATTCTATTAAATAATTGCTCATACCTATATTTGTTGTCCTCTTCTGGAACTCCAATGATACGAATATTCAAATTTTTTATACTGTGCACAGGTTTCTGAAGCTCTATTAATTTTGTCTCCATCTATTTTCTCCAGCTTATTAAGACTGGGTAGTGTTTAATGTTATATCTTCATGTTCCCTGCTTTATTACTATCTCTTTTCTATTCATTTTTTAAAATTTATTTATTTTACACATGCAGGAATTTTGAGTATTGTATTTTTCAGTTCTAAAATATCTATTTGATTCCTCTTTGTATCTTCTTATTCTTGCTAGTACTTTTCTTCTCATTTGCTTCAAGTATGCTTATAACTGCTCACTAAAGCTCTTTTTCCCCCCCTAAGAATGGTTGCATTCAAATTCTTTTCAGATAATTTCAATGTCTGTTTCTTTTCAGTGTTGGCATCTATTTTTCCCCCTAATTCAAGCTGAGACTGTTTCAGTTCTCAAGAGGATGAGTGATTTTTCAACTCTTAGACATTTTGTATATCATGAGACTTCGGATATTATTTAAATCTTTGTTTTAGCAGACCGCCAATGACACTATGCTGGTGTGGCAAGTTGAGCTCTGTTTCATTACTTCCAGGCAGATGTGAAGTCCTGTCTCCCTATTTGGACATCTCATGCACTGTGGAGAAAGTGAGGTATGCCTCATTACTGATAGGTGAGGGTAGAAGTCCAGGCTCCCCATGTGTGTCATGGGTTTCCAGTGACATGATGAGGGGGGTGGGGATGCAGAAGGAATCTCATTCCCTCTGGCCA
>NW_011477814.1:24432-28450 GCF_000754665.1 Bison bison bison | reverse complement strand
CCAGTGTTTAAAACATAGACTAAGAGACTTGGCCTCCTTGGACCCACCCCAGTAGTGGAGGAAGTGTATCTCATTACCAATGGATGAGGATGGAAATTTAGGCTTTACTCTTGGCCTTTGTTGATGGAGCCAGAAGTACACTGTGGTTACTATCAAAACGATTTTTTCCCCAGCTGCTCCTTTCCTGGTCATTTGGCTAAAAAACAAACAAACAAAACATTCCCACTCCCAAACAAAACAAAATGAAACAAACAAAAAAGTTTTTCTTGGAACTTTTTTTTTTTTTTTTATTGTGCTTGTTTCTGGGTTGCAGACTCTTCCAGCATAGAATCCAAGATATAAAGGAGAAAAAAACAAACTCCAAGAACTCACCATTTTGTCATTCCTCAAATCATTCCTTAGTTGGTCTGCTTTCTCTCCAGAATTCAGAGACTTATTGTTTGTCTTACATGTAAAATAAATAAAAGAGGAGGAATAGGGAGGTGTGTCTACACCACCTTGTCCAGAATCAGAAGTCTTCCCTTATTCTTTTTATAATGTGGCCACTAGAAAATATAAAATTGTATCTGTGACTCCCATCATCCTTCCAGTGGAGAGAGCCACTGTAGACCTTAGCTTTCTCACTTGCAAATGAGAGGGTTATAAGAGATGCTCTCCACAGTCAGTCCTTTCCACCTCTAAAACACCATGATTCTAAGGGTTCTTGTGGTTCTGTATATAAAGCAAATAATGTAGATAATGCTGTTGTTCTTTCCATTTACCTCCACCATAGATATCAGAATTGAAACAGTCCTGGAAAGCCCTTCAAATGCCTCAAAATAGAGCCAAGGGATTAACTGAAGGTTATTATTATTTTAAAAATGAATGCCAATATGTTAAATTTCCATAGGAAATAGTTGGTAAGCAAGAATTCCTCCAAAGGCGCTTATTGCAGGTGCTAATCAGCTTACAATATTTTTTCTTTACTGTTTGTGCTGAAAGAAGAATTAATTACCTCTATAGCCTCACTTCATATACCTAAATAATGCATTCCCTCACTCTGTGGAGAATAAACTAAATTTGATACAGAAAGGCTTAATGGGCAGCTAAAAATAGCACTGTAATCTCCTTGAAAGAACTCCCAGCACTCTCTCTCTTTTAGAAAGACTTTCCTTTTCTAAAACAGCTAATGAATGGTTCTTGTTTCCTTGTGATTCTCTCCCTCATCCTATCCTCTCACACATTTTGAAAGACTATTAAAATGCATTTTCTTACAATATTCATGATAAGCCATCTTCTCGAAATCCACTGGATCATTCAGAGAACAATCCCAGTAACTTGTCCAGGAAATCCTAGTTTCCTAGACTCCTTATTTAAACATTGTGACACTGCTTTTCAGACTTTCAGTACGAGATATACAGTTCTCTCCCCAACCCTGCAAAGTTCCCCAGGCATCCAGCCATGTCTCATCCCAATTTCTTTCTGTGAAATATGTGTTTCTCCATCACTCCACAAAAAGGGACTTCTTGAAAGTCATTGCTAATTTCCTTCTCCCAAATTCAGTAGTCTATTTACCTCCTGTCCTCTATGAAGCATTTTACACTATTTCCCAGGCCTCGTCAACATGTTCTCCTGCCTTCTGTCCTATTATCATGCTTTCTTTGGATTCTCTTGAAGTTCTCTTGCTTCTTCACTGGGCTTTCTGTCCTCCTAGTCTCATTATCTAACTATATGAATTCTGATGCCTAAAGGTATTTGTAAACCTGTCTTTCATTACTCTCTATTTCTTGGAAAGAATAGCTAAGTTATTTGTCATACCTTGCATGAACTTGACTATATTCTATAGCATCTACCAGTTTCAGTGTTTCCACATGAAAGAGGAGGAAAATACCTACTATGAACTTGCTATGATGTAATACATTTTAAGCGTTTCATATACAGTGAGACTAAAAGATATTAGCTTCTTGGATCTCTTTTCCTTCTAGCTATTATTTTCTATGAATTACTACTGCCACAGTCTGTTCACATCTCAGTCCAGTGTACTTAAAGTACCACAAACACAGTCCTATCCTTTACTTCACTGCATCTTGCTTTCACCATATGGACCTAATTAATACTGACAGTGTCATATGACTCCTTCACTTTAGGTGCACTCCTTTTTAAACCATATTAAATTGAAACTCATTTGAATGTCTTTATGGCCCCGAGAGTTCCCTTCTCCTGATCCAAACTATCTTTCTCCAAATCCCCTTTTTCTTAACCTGAGTCTTCTGTCCGAGTCCTTTAGGCCACCTTCATTATTTTCCCAAGGCCACACTGGTTTCGTCCCCTGAAACTCAAAACATCTTTTGATCTTTAGTTCCACCCTCAGAGTGGCAGATCAGGCCTACATCCTTTACAGGACTTTGTCTCAACTTTCAGTCTCCCAGACCTTCTTGCTTGCCATCATGAGCAATAACTGAATTATCTATATTTGCTACTGTGCTAGATGACTGCTTCTATTAATAGTTTGCAGGGTTTCACATACCAATAACAATTGAAAACCAAATTTAACTTCTGGTACTAGTTTAATACTTTCTGCCCAAGTAAAGACCCTTAAAAATCATTTGTGACTCTCATTTCCTTTCTAAAAGGATATTTTACAAAAGAAAATCAGAGGGTACAATGCTAGAATAAAAAAGTTTAAATTGAATAAATTTAATTTATGAAAAAATGTAAGGCCCTTATTTTTATTTTTTTTTCATTTGGATATGAACCAGAGAAAACTTTCAGGGAAATTCTTGAACAGGCATTTGAGAATCTTTCTATAAATCTAAAATTATTCCCATAAAAAGTTTAATGAAAATACTGAGAAGAGGTTCCACTGGCAAATTCTTTTGATAAATTTGGGTTAAACAAGGCCCAATTGTTGTACACTTGAAACTAACACAACATTGTAAATCAACTACACTTCAATAAAAATTCAAAAAAAAAAAAAAAAAACAATGCCCAACTGAGTTTCTCAACTCCTGTAATCATCAGAGCTTCTGAGATACCTAATACATACTGTGACTCTAAGAAGATACAAGGTGCTATATTTCCCAAACATATTTGACCAGTAACCTTTCTTTTTTCTTTAAAAAGCATCTTTGCAGGAGAAATACTGAAACAGAGAAGCCTTTTCCCAATGTATCACAGACTTGTACCTGATATGCAACCATGTTCAAATCTTAATCAGCAACTTTGGCTTGAAGAGAGATCATACCATGAACATTTAATTGGCAGAACATGAAACTACAGGGTAATATGACAGATGAGAGAATTACCATTAAAACTGCATTTACTATTCTGCTTCAATTGCCCAAAGTTAACAGGACAAATATTAAAGGATAAATATTTAGTGTATTTTAGTCAAACAAGGGGGAAAAAAAATCAACCATGTAAGTATGGGATGAGGAAGAAGAGACTTAAGTGTCCATAATGTGCCTATGAGCAGTTATGTGTCTTGAGTTTGTAGGTCATGGTCAGTGAAGAGGATCTAACGGGAAAGGTTAGGTCATTTCTTTGTTTAGTTTATGGCTACATCTTAAAAGGTCCACAATGAATCCTTTCCAAAGGAGAAGGAACAAGATGGGAGGCATTTTGGAAACTACATCATATCTAGAAATGTTGAAAACACTAGAAATTTTACCCTGTTGAATAG
The DNA here is from genome assembly GCF_000754665.1 of Bison bison bison. Lineage (NCBI taxonomy): Eukaryota > Metazoa > Chordata > Mammalia > Artiodactyla > Bovidae > Bison > Bison bison. The sequence goes on along the minus strand of NW_011477814.1, from coordinate 24,789 downwards.
GAAAATTAAGGGGATTTGAGAGTGGCCATTAAGTATAAAAGGATACAATGAAAATTCGGGTGACTTTTACACTGCACCTAATAAACTGCTTTTACATAGCCTTAATGGCACCCCACTCCAGTACTCTTGCCTGGAAAATCCATGGATGGAGGAGCCTGGTAGGCTGCAGTCCATGGGGTCGCTAGGAGTCAGACACAACTGAGCGACTTCACCTTCACTTTTCTCTTTCATGCACTGGAGAAGGAAATGGCAACCCACTCCAGTATTCTTGCCTGGAGAACCCCAGGGACAGCGGAGCCTGGTGGGCTGCCGTCTATGGGGTCGCACAGAGTTGGATACGACTGCAGCGACTTAGCA
>NW_011477814.1:23605-24332 GCF_000754665.1 Bison bison bison | reverse complement strand
ATCCCCGAATCTATGAGACTACACAGAAAGGGGAAAATTAAGAGGCAATGACAAGAGTGGGAAAGTATTTAAAACACCTTCGAATTTAACAGAGACCCTAACAGAGATTTCTCTTCTAAGCAGCATCCCTGATATAATAATCAGAAACTGCCTGAACAAATGTTGGAGTTTAGCTGAAGAATCAGAGGAAAAATGCCATCCCTCACAGTGTACCTAAGAGATTTCTGAAGGTATAAATTAAGAAAACAGGGAATTGATGAATTTATTTAGATCCAGTACTGTTGTTGCTCAAAAAGAAATTTACTGAAATAAACACACAAATCTATAAACAAGTAAGTTGATTTTCAAAATTCACTTTTTTCCTCCTAGGTAAATAACTGGATCACAAGAAAAGACTTGGGTAAGTTCAAGGCGTGCTTCAAGTCTGCTCCCACACTAAGCCAAAACCAGCATGAGCCCAGAGACTGAGGCACCTGTGACACTGAAGCTGGGCAAACACTCTCAGGGCCCTTTAAGCATAGGTAGGGTCAGCCCCTGAGAGTGACTGTTGCTTTAAATTTTACCTCACAGGCACCTGCTTACCTCACAGTAGGCCCAGCCCTGTGATTGGTCAGCCTATCCAAAGCCCCGCCCCAACTGACACTATATCAAAGACAAACTTCCTAGGCAACAGCAGTATAGCTGCAGACCAGCTGGGGCGGGGCTTTGGATAGGCTGACCAATCACA
>NW_011477814.1:22840-23438 GCF_000754665.1 Bison bison bison | reverse complement strand
TCTACCAGTACAAAAATACAGATCATAAAAGGTGGTCCTGAAGCTGAGGTAAAAATTTTTGGCAGGAAAGACATGAAGGCCAAGGCCAAAGCGGCTATAGAAACTCTTGTTAAGAAACAAGAAAGAACCTACAGTTCAGAATGCAGTGTTGATAGTGATGCCTCTCAAGCTTTGGCCGAGAGAGGCTGGAGCAGAAATATCACCACCAGAGCCACTCAGCCCAAAGATGACACCACCAAAGCAACCCAGCCCAGAGACTATGCGGCCATCGTGGCCCAGCCCAGAGGCTATGCGGCCATCGTGGCCCAGCCCGGAGATGACAATGCTGTCAGAAGGGCCCAGCCAGGAGACGACATGGCCAGAGAGGCCCAGGCTGAAGACGACAACACCACCAGAGGGGACCAGCCCAGAGAGACTGCCTCCAGAGCTTCCCAGCCCAGAGATGAGGATGCGGACAGAGACCATGCAGCCAGAGAGGCCCAGGCCAAAGACAACGACATCACCAAAGAGGCCCAGCCCAGAGACTATGCGGCCATAGTGGCTCAGCCCAGAAACTATGCGGCCGTAGTGGCCCAGCCCAGAGACTATGCGGCCATAC
>NW_011477814.1:21378-22740 GCF_000754665.1 Bison bison bison | reverse complement strand
GAGATGATGATGCCACCAGAGGGACGGAGCCCAGAGACCATGGGGCCAGAGAGGCTCAGGCCAAAGACACCAGAATGGCCCAGCCTAGAGACTATGCGGCCATAGTGGCCCAGCCCAGAGCCGCCCAGCCAAAAGATGTCACTGCTAGAGCAGCTCAGCCACGGATAGACTGGGATCAAGTAAAAGCTGGAGTGGTAGAGTGGAAGAAAAGAAAATGGGCAGATTTACCACCAATTAAGAAAAACTTATACATAGAATCCAAAGCAACACACTCATTGTCTGAAGCCCAAGTGGAAATTTGGAGAAAGGAAAATTTCAACATAAGGTGTGATGACTTGACAGAGGGTGAGAAACGTCCCATACCCAAGCCCACCTGTACATTCGAAGATGCTTTCCAACAATATCCTGAGATTATGCAAAGCATTAGGAGAGCTGGTTTTCAAAAGCCAACGCCAATTCAGTCTCAGTCATGGCCAATAATTCTACAAGGAATAGATCTTATAGGGATTGCGCAAACTGGAACAGGCAAAACACTATCCTATTTAATGCCTGGGTTTATACATATTCATTCTCAACCAGTATCCAGAAAGCAAAGGAATGGACCTGGCATGCTAGTCCTTACACCCACTAGAGAATTAGCTCTGCAAGTAGAAGCTGAATGTTCTAAGTACTTATATAAAGGTCTTAAAAGTGTTTGTATATATGGTGGTGGAAACAGAAAAGGACAAATACAAGATGTTACCAAAGGTGTAGACATCATTATTGCAACTCCCGGAAGACTGAATGATCTACAAATGAATAATTTTGTCAACCTAAGAAGCATAACCTACTTGGTCTTGGATGAGGCAGATAAAATGCTGGATCTGGGGTTTGAACACCAAATAATGAAGATCTTATTAGATGTGCGCCCAGATAGACAGACTGTTATGACAACCGCATCTTGGCCAGACTCTACCCGTAGATTGGCCCAGTCTTATTTGAAACAGCCTATGATTGTTTATGTTGGTACTCTGGATCTAGTTACTGTAAATACTGTGAAGCAAAACATAATTGTTACCACTGAAGAGGAAAAACGATCTCTGGTCAAAGAATTCCTACAGAGTCTGTCACCCAAAGACAAAGTCATCGTGTTTGTCAGCAGAAAACTTGTGGCTGATGACTTGTCAAGTGATTTAAGTATTCAAGGCATACCTGTCCAGTCCCTGCATGGTGACAGGGAACAGAGTGATCGAGACCAAGCATTAGAAGACTTCAGAACTGGGAGAGTGAAAATACTGATTGCTACCGATTTAGCAGCCAGAGGTCTTGATGTCAGTGATGTCACACACGTATATAATTACAATTTTCCACGCAATATTGAAG
>NW_011477814.1:19620-21278 GCF_000754665.1 Bison bison bison | reverse complement strand
GAGCCAACCAGATTGTGCCACCCAACCTCCGATCAATGGCTGATCGGTTTAAGAAGCGTAAGCAAAATTAGGAGATAGGAAAAAGATCAAAGAAATCTCAGGAAAAATGCACTGAGTTTTATTAACATCCACACCTTGAAAAATTTCACCTACTAGAATATCTAAGAATTGGATTTATTAACATCTGCACCTTGAAAAATTGTACCTACAAGAATATCCAAGACTGAGTTTAATTGATGTTTCCACCTTGACAAGTTGAACCTAAGAGAAGATCCAAGATTGAATTTTACTGATGTCTTCCACCTTGAAAAGTTGCATCTACAAGAAGATCTAAGATCAAGTTTTATCATGTCTACAACTTGAAAACTTGTAGCTACCAGAAGATCCAAGATATGTTCAAGTTACGCAGTACTCAAGTTACCTAAGAAAGTAATGGGAACATACTGTCAGTTATAGGACATTTAGCTAATTCTTAAACCATACCACTAAGCTTTCAATGTATGTTCCTTAATAAAATCAAAAGTGCTTTGAAAATGAGAGTGTTATGTGTTTGTTAAAGTCTGCTTTCTTTTATAGCCTGCCATGTCCAGCTGTGTCTTCTCAAAAAGACTTGGTAGACAATAACAATGGTGCTTTTCTTGCTTTAAAATAGTTGTACTGAATTGGAAACTAGTTTTCATCAAGCTTAACCCAGTCAAAATATTTTATTTACCCCCAGTGGTTGGTGACAGAATTCCTAAAACTATCTCCACTATCATTCCCTACTTTTAAAAAATTCATTAGGTACCAGAAACCAATAAGACAATTTTTCCATGGATGGGCAAAGTGGGGGTGGGGATGGTTTGGGGATGATTCAAGCACATTACATTTATTGTGCTCTTTATCTCTATTATTGCGTCAGCCCCATCTCATATCATAAGGCATTAGATCCTGGAGGTTGAGGGCCCCTGATTTACAGGACAGCGCCAACAAAACAGAGGATTACTTGGTCGAAAACATCCATAGCACTGAGATGGACAATCCCTGAGACAGCATAAGCAAAAAAACCAACCTCATAGTAACCAAGAAAGAACTTCAGGGGAAGAAATAGAGGATTTTAAAATTATATCATGCAGGTTGTACAGAATATGACCTTACAACTTTCCTATCCTTGGTATAGTCTGTATCAGTGGTTCTCCACCAAGGCCAACTTTGCCGGATGTGGCGGTCACAATTCAAGGGGAGGGCTGCTGTCATCTCTTGGGTAGAGGCCATTCATGCTGCTAAACATTTCAGTGTGCAGTATAATCCCTCTAAAGAGAGAATTATGTGGTGAAAATGTCAGTAATGTCATAGTTAAAACTTGCAATAGCCTAAGCAAAGCATCTTCTGTGCTAAAGTCAATTGCAGAAAAACCAAGAAGGGACTTCAGCCAGGGAAACAAAAAAAGGATATATACTTTGTGTAAACTGTTCAATGGCTTCTCAGGTGACACAGCTTGGTAAAGAATCCACCTGCCAATGCAGGAGACACAGGAAGACATGATCCGTGGGTAGGGAATATTCCCTGGAAGAGGAAATGGCAACCCACTCCAGGATGCTTGCCTGGGAAATTCTATGGACAGAGGAGCCTGGCATGCTATATAGTCCATAGAGTTTCAAGAAGTCTGACATGACTGA
>NW_011477814.1:19166-19520 GCF_000754665.1 Bison bison bison | reverse complement strand
CGGCCGTAGTGGCCCAGCCCAGAGACTATGCGGCCATACTGGCCCAGCCCAAAGACAACGCTACCAGAAGGGCCCACCATGGAGACCATGAGGCCAGAGACCCCCAAGTCAAAGACGATGATGCTGCCAGAGCAGCCCAGTCCAGAGATGATAATGCCACCAAAGGGGTCCAGCCCAGAGACTCCATAGCCAGAGAAACTCAGTCCAAAGATGACACCACCACAGTGGCTCAGCCCAGAGATGATGATGCCATCAGAGGGGCCCAGCCCAGAGACCCCACAGCCAGAGAAACTCAGGCCAAAGATGACACCACCACAGTGGCTCAGCCCAGAGATGATGATGCCATCAGAGGGG
>NW_011477814.1:17314-17664 GCF_000754665.1 Bison bison bison | reverse complement strand
TACCATTTCTGTCCTTTATTGAGCCCATCTTTGCATGAAATGTTCCCGTGGTATCTCTAATTTTCTTGAGGAGATCTCTAGACTTTCCCATTCTGTTGTTTTCCTCTATTTCTTTACACTGATCACCAAGGAAGGCTTTCTTATCTCTCCTTGCTATTCTTTGGAACTCTACATCAGATGCTTATCTTTCCTTTTCTCCTTTGCTTTTTGCTTCTCTTCTTTTCACAGCTATTTGTAAGGCCTCCCCAGACAGCCATTTTGCTTTTAATAGAATCTGTATCAATGACTATCAATCGGAGTTGATTTTGCCTCCTGGAGGATACTTTGCAATGTCTGGGAACATTTTTGGT
>NW_011477814.1:16589-17214 GCF_000754665.1 Bison bison bison | reverse complement strand
TCTAGAGGACATTTGGCAATGTCTGGGAACATTTTTGGTTGTCCCACCTATGCAGCAAGATTGCTACTGTCATCTAGAAATCAGGAAAAACATCCTTCAATGAACAGGACAACACCTTACAACACTGGATTTCTTTTTTTTTTTAGACCCAAAGTCTATAGCATTAAAGTCAAGAAAATGTGGTTTACATTGACCAACAAAATTTTGTGAGTGAGTGACTCAAATCAATATTGAGTTTTGTGTCCATTAGAATAGAGTGAAACAAATTAGAATATGCGCTGACACCGGAGACAAACTGTCTGAGGATTCAACTGATCTCAGAGTCATGCCTGCAAAATTCTTAGCATGATGATTTACATTCAGTAGGTACTTAACAAATGTTAGATCCCTTCTACCCTGTCTCTCCTATCACCCATTATGTAATGCTTGTTTACAATTCTGGATGCCATTACTCACACTGTTTCCCCCATCTGGAATGCCCTTTCTCTGTCCTCTCTGCCAGGTCAAATCAGAGTCATCATGCTGGGTCCAGCCCAAGTGCTATATCTCTCCCAAGATCCTATCTGCTCTCTTTCACCTCAAAACTTCTGTAGCTTTTGCTATCTACCAACCATGCTGACATCAG
>NW_011477814.1:15909-16489 GCF_000754665.1 Bison bison bison | reverse complement strand
CAGAGACAATTTTGAAAAATTCCAATTAATTAAGATGAATGTCACTATCAAATATTTAAGTGAAAGTGAAAGTCGCTCAGTCTTGTCTGACTCTTTGCGACCCCACGGACTATAAAGTCCATGGAATTCTCCAGGCCAGAATACTGGAGTGGGCAGCCTTTCCCTTCTCCAAGGGATCTTCCCAACCCAGGGATTGAACCCAGGTCTCCTGCTTTGCAGGCAGATTCTTTACCAGGTGAGCCACAAGGGAAGCCCTATCAAATATTTAAATAAACTACAAAAATCTAACAGTTTAAACAGTTTTATCCTAAGTATTGATAAATCATGAGAGAAACATCCAGAGCTAAATCTGCATAAAAAGCAATTATAAAGATGGAGTTTTTTAATCGGTGAAGAACAATCTACCCCCCACCAAAATTGTGGGGGTGGGGGGAGGGTCATGCCTCACAGCTTTTAAGATCTTAGTTCGCTGACCAGGGATCGAACCCATGCCCCTTGCATTGGAAGTGTGGAGTATTAACCACTAAAGTGCCAGGGAAGTTCTCCAAAAAAAATTTTTTAATTAAAAAATATATCATAC
>NW_011477814.1:15051-15617 GCF_000754665.1 Bison bison bison | reverse complement strand
AGTTACTTATTTTTAATATACAGAGGTTTTTTACAAATGAAAAATAAAGAATGAATTCCCAAATAGAAATAAGGACAGAAATGTAAAATACAATTTACCAAACAGATAAGTGAAAAATACACATGTAAAAAAGTTCTTAACTTCTCTATAATCAAATGAATGAAAATTAAACCAGTGAGAGAACATTTTTCTCTAGAAAAATTAGCTGCAATAAGGAAAAAACTGGGATCTTAGTTCGCCAACCAGGAATTCAACCTGGGCCCTCCTCAGTGAAAGTGATGAGGCCTAACAACTGGACTGCCAGGGAATTTCCAGGGAATACCTAATAATAGTAGTGATGCAGGAAAATAAACATTCAGTTCAGTTCAGTTGCTCAGTCGTGTCCTTGAAGTAAGAATGCCTGAGTGACTTGGAAGTTCTAGGATCTGGTTTATTCTTCACACCTTTTCTTCTTTACGACACCATGAACTGCGGCATGCCAGGCCTCCCTGTCCATCACCAACTCCCGGAGTTCACTCAAACTCATGTCCATCAAGTCAGTGATGCCATCCAGCCATCTCATCCTC
>NW_011477814.1:11046-13230 GCF_000754665.1 Bison bison bison | reverse complement strand
ATTTTATATATAAATACACACACACACACACACACACACACACACCAAGATGTATATACAAGGCTATTTGCCATATTAATTAAAATAGTTAATTTTTGAAAAATCTTTCAAGTCCAATGATAGGGTCCTAGTTAAACAAACTGCAGTATATCTATTCCTGACTTGGAATAGCAGAAATCATGCTCTTAAAGAATATTTGAAGGAAAGTAGTTTATAAAATCATCTCTTTTGTTTTAAAAAGTTATATCTGTCCAGTTATCAATATAGAATAAAACAGATGAGCTGGATACATGCAGGCACACATAAATGATAGCAATAGTTTTATACATTATATAGCTATAACTGGTTTTAATTATTTTATTTCTAAAATTTCTACAAAATAACATTGCCTTCATTATAATAAAAATTATTTTGATATATCTGGAGAAAATGCTAATTCAAAAAGACATATGCAGCCAGTGTTCATAGGATCACTATTTACAATAGCCAAGCCATGTCAAAGGTATGGTTTTTCCAACAGTCATGTATGGATGTGAGAGATGGATCATAAAGAAGGCTGAGCACTGAAGAATTTATGCTTTTGAACTGTGGTGTTGGACAAGACTCTGGAGAGTCCCTTAGACTGCAAGGAGATCCAACCAGTCCTTTCTAAAGAAGATCAGTCCTAGGTGTTCATTGGAAGGACTGATGCTGAAGCTGAAACTCCAATACTTTGGTGACCTGATGCGAAAAACTGACTCATTGGAAAAGATCCTGATGCTGGGAAAGATTGAAGGCAGAAGGAGAAGGGGACAACAGAGGATGAGATGGCTGGATGGCATTACCGACACAATGGACATGAGTTTGAGTCAGACTCCAGGAGTTGGCTATGGACAGGGAGGACTGGTGTGCTGCAGTCCATAGGGTCGCAAAGAGTCAGACACGACTGAGCGACTGAACTGAACTGAAGGTATGTAAGCAGTCTAGATGAATGGATGAAGAAGATGTGATACATATATACAATGGAATATCACTCAGCCATAAAAAGAAATAATACCATCGGCAGCAACATGGATGGACCTGAGGTTATCATACTTAGTGAAGAAGTCAGAGAAAGACAAATATCATATGATATCACTTATATGTGGACTCTAAAAATGGTCCAAATGATCCTATTTATAAAACAGAAATAGAGTCACAGATGTAGAAAACAAATTTATGGTTGCCAGAGGGGAAAGGGGGAGATAAGAGTTTGGGGTTAAAAGAAACACACTACTATATATAAAATAGATAAACAATTAGGTCCTAGTGTATAGCACAAGCAACTATATTAAATATCCTGTAATAAACCATAATAGATAAGAATATAAAAATATATGTATAACTGAATCACTTTGCTACACACCACAAGCTAACAAAACACTGTAAATCAACTATATTTCAATGAAGCTTTTTAAATGATGTTGACATAATTTTTCAATAATTGAAGAAATCAGTTCAAGTAGCATTGTAGTGAAGGTGTTCTAATATAAGCATCTCTTGTTTCACCTGCTAAAATGTAAAAATTATTAATAAGAAACTTGTCCCTTTTCCACCACTGCCTCTTAAATGCTAAAAACAATGTCTATGGAACATAGTAGGAGCACAATAATTATCTAAATGAATTAATAAGGGAATGAAGAAAGGAAGAAAAGAATGAAGGGAAATAAGTACATTGTTTTATTTTCATTGATCAAAAGTAAGCATTTCTGTTGCTTGCTTTGTCTGGTAACATCTACTGGCCTACACCTCACCTTCTGTTCAATAATAAGAAAAATGTTAAGTATTCTTACCACAGACAAAACAAAAAAACAAATAAACAAAGGAACATAGGAAAGTTTAGTTGTTGGATGTGTCTATTTCCTTGTTTGTGATGAGAGTATAATGGGTGTTTGCATATATCCAAACTCAAATTGTACACATTAAACATGTGCCATTCTTTGTATATAAATAATACCTCATTAAAACCATTCATTCAAAAAATAAAGGAAAGAACAGAGCAAGGCTTTCAACTCAGAGATCTCTTTTTGTCATACTTTTACATGTGAATAATGGGAACTCCAGTTCTTGGTTTTTGTTTGTATCATTACATAGATTTCACCATCAGGTTTTCTAACTTGTATCAAGATAAAAAGTCAAAAATTATTAGATGGTATTCTTAAAAGA
>NW_011477814.1:9697-10946 GCF_000754665.1 Bison bison bison | reverse complement strand
ATTATGAAGTTCTCCTACTTTTATAATAAAAAGTATTTGATTTATGAATAATATAGATGGTATATGTATTACATCCAAGACCTGAACACTTTACCTTCTTTTTCAAGAAACTGGAGAATATCACAGAAATCTGCACTTGTATAGAATTAAAATTTGTGAGTTCTTTTGTCTTACTTGCAAAATTCAGAATTGTCTTCTTTTTAGGAAAAGACAGATATCTACATGAAAATGTTAAAAGAGAAAGACATAATTAGTTAGACAGGTATGATTAATTCTGCACATGGAAAAAATTTCTTTCTTGTGCCATTAGTAAATGACCAGGAAAGAGGAGGAAGAGGAAAGGGAAGAGGAGAAGGAGGTTATGATTTGTTGTTTGTGCATGGCACCCACATGAACACCTATGAAAGAAAAAGAGTAGAGGATCAAGAGTAGTCAGAGAAATCCTTGACCACTTCTCACAGCTAATACATTTAAGAGAAAAAAGGAGGATTGGGTAGGAAGAACCGAAGATTACTCTTCATGTTTCATATGTGTTATGTCCAGATAATACTGGAACCAACAAGAACACCCAGGAATCTCCTATCTCTGAGCACTGCACAATATGAAATAATAAATATTTAAGTAATTATTTGCTGAGTATTATATTATCCAAAGCATCTTAACTGGTAAATAGGAAAAATTGACTGACAGAACCTCCTATCGGGGCAGTGAATTTTCCCTTATTCAGAAGAGCCTCCAATGAGAAGCACTTTACTAGGATGAGAGCTGACTATAATAAGCAAATTAAACATTTCCTCTAGATGTTTATTTAATGGGGACGCTAAAAACACAGGTTTCTACAGGGAATGGATGTAATTTTTTTTTTTTTAATTGGAAGCATATCAAACAAGGCCAGCTTTTGAACAGTCAGCAGCAATTAGAGAAAGCAGTGAGAAATCAGAAGAGTAGAGAACTTGAGCATCAGTCATAAAGAGACCCAATATCAAGGTCATCTGAGCCAATAGTTTTAACAGCTTTCACACTCGGATGCACCTGGAATACATCACTGGCACTAACAGATTTCAAATGTAGCCGACCAGATGATTTCTTACAATGAACAACCTTGAGGGGCTCAGAGTGAATAATTCTACCTTAACGGAAATACATTGGAAACAATGGAAACAGTGACAGATTTTATTTTGGGGGGCTCCAAAATCACTGCAGATGATGACTGCAGCCATGAAATTAAGACGCTTGCTCCTTGGAAGAA
>NW_011477814.1:9187-9597 GCF_000754665.1 Bison bison bison | reverse complement strand
GACTGAAGGTGGGAGGAGAAGGGGACAACAGAGGATGAGATGGTTGGATGGCATCACCGACTTGATGGACATGAGTTTGAGTAAGCTCTGGGAGATGGTGATGGACAGGGAAGCCTGGCTTGCTGCAGTCCATGGGGTCACAAACAGTTGGACATGACTGAGGGACTGAACTGAACTGAATGGAAATACATAGCCAAAAGCAATGGGAATCTTCTCTTGAATACAAGGAATTCTTCAAAAGTTTTTTCACACAGAAGGGAATAAGGAGAGAGGAACTGATGGACCATCTTGGCTTTTCCACCCGAGTTTGAAAATTCAATTAAAAAAAAAAGCAAAGAGCGAGTATTTTCTAAAGGATGAAGAAAGTCAGCAAAACATTTCTATCCTCTCCTTCTCTTCCTGTAACCCAA
>NW_011477814.1:8005-8558 GCF_000754665.1 Bison bison bison | reverse complement strand
CTACAGCAAACTTCTATTTCCTTTGAGCCCTTCCAAAAGGGTAAAATGTAAAATGTCTGTAATGAGGTTTCCCCAGGTTAAGTAAAGTACATGCAAACATCCAAAGCTTGCAATTTGTGGTGAACTTTCAGCAGTAAGTTTACTGATATGTTTCAGGGCCCCAAATAAATTTTCAACTGGAACCCATTCCTCAGAGTCAGTAAAATCTCTATGAAGCCTGAACTAACTGCTTTTAGGCTTGTGTCCTCTGATGAACCATATGGTGTTTTACATAAATATTTTAACTTCCTCTGGAATCAATATATGTAGCCTTGTGGCATCTCTTCCTAGGCATTTATTTTTGCTGTTTGTAGGCCTTTCCTATAACACAAACACTCTTTTACAATGCCTTCCTATGAAGCACTATATGACATTCCATTTTAATTTTACTATCTCATGGATAGGATGGAGTAAAATGATGTTAACTACATCATGAGAAATGCTGGGCTGGAGGAAGCACAAGCTGGAATCAAGATTGCTGAGAGAAATATCAATAACCTCAGATACGCAGCTG
>NW_011477814.1:7383-7651 GCF_000754665.1 Bison bison bison | reverse complement strand
GGATAAGATGGTTGGATGGCATCACTGACTCAATGGACATGAGTTTGGGTGGACTCCAGGTGTTGGTGATGGACAGGGAGGCCTGGCATGCTGTGGTTCATGGGGTCACAAAAAGTTGGACACGACTGCGTGACTGAACTGAATTGAAAGGGAATAAGCATTTTCTGCTTCTGCAAAACAGTCCTCCTTACACCCTCTTCTATAGTATACACACATGTGTATCTCTGTGTGTGTTTATGTCCAGTTTTGCTGAGAACACACAGCCTGC
>NW_011477814.1:2546-7253 GCF_000754665.1 Bison bison bison | reverse complement strand
AGAACACACAGCCTGCCTGATCACTACCTACTCCAGACCTCATGCTGTAAATCAGAGCTCAGAACACCACGCATAATATGCAGAGTAAGCTGAACTTACTGTTACTATAGATGAGGGACAAACATCTTCCCTTTATGGAAGATACTGGTTGCTACCCCAGATTCAAGTACAACATAATGGTTAAGGGTGAAGTCTTAGGAATCTGAAGGAGTCTCAGTTTGGCCACTTACAATCAGTTCCATGAATTTGGGTGAGTCCTATAAAGGCCCTAAATCTTTGTTTCATCAGCTGTAAAAGATGAATGGTGATTTTAATTTCTACTTTAGGAAGATTAGATGATATGCACATAGAGCACTAAGGATAAAAAGAATATTAAGATCACACTCAATGGTTTTTTAAAATAAATAAAATGGTATGGGGAAATGATAGTCACACTCAGGCCCATTCAACCTGTCAGTCTTACAAATCGATGTTAATGTATTACAAATGAATTTTTAAAATGTGGTAAATGAATTTCAAAATGTGTTTAGGGAAGTGCTTCCATGGGGAGGATACCTGCTGGGTCTACCTGGGGAACATGTATATTCTTGATCATTGTCTCCCACTGCATGTATGTTCCACTCTTCTCCCTCCATAGGCTGCCTTTTACTGTTTTTCCATGGACATGCTGGAAGGTGGCTGATTTCACAACTCTCTGGTTTAAATTACATTTGTTCATGATATCAGTGTAGATTGAGCTACGCTGTCTTAGCTCCCAGTTTACAGTTCTATAAGACATGCTCTGATAGGTCCAATTTGGATCAGGCATCCCCTATGGTCCAAACAAATGTTGCAGGTAGGAGGGCAGCAGTAACAGGACTCTATCAAAAACAGAGCTGCTAGAACCCCATCCTTGTCTTTGAGGGAAGGTAAACTTCAGAGAAAAGGGACCTTCAAGACTACGGTGTTAAGGTGTTTTCCTCATAAAGCAAGCTCGTGTATTTATCATGTTACAGATACAGTTGCTGCTGCTGCTAAGTCGCTTCAGTCGTGTCCGACTCTGTGCGACCCCATAGACAGCAGCCCACCAGGCTCCCCTGTCCCTGGGATTCTCCAGGCAAGAACACTGGAGTGGGTTGCCATTTCCTTCTCCAATGCATGAAAGTGAAAAGTGAAAGTGAAGTCGTTCAGTCGTGTCCAACTCTTCGCGATCCCATGGACTGCAGCCTACCAGGCTCCTCTGTCCATGGGATTTTCCAGGCAAAAGTAATGGAGTGGGGTGCCATTGCCTTCTCCACAGATACAGTTAGCAGTTCCAATTGTCATGCAGAGACTATCAAAGTTCTTTTTAGACATTTCTTTAAAATATGAACATTTTCCTATTATTTAGGGAATCAACTCATTTATATATTCATTATTATTTACTTTATCACATATTTTATCTATCTCATTTCTGGAAACTTTAAGATAATCTGATGAGCAATATCTACTTCTAATGAATTTTAATAACTGTTTTCAAGGAGAGTACTCACAGTTAACTTTTACATCATCACTTCCTAAGCCTGTTCTCTGTAAAATCTTAAAGTGTTCAATTAATAAATTTTCATGTCTAAAATAAGACAACTCATATCACTTAAATTTATCTGGCTCCAAAACATTTAAATGAAACTTAGCTTCATTATCTTAGGTTCACACTTAGATATTTATATATTAGCACCAAAAATATATGTTGAGCTTTACACTGGTGATTTAGACAAAACAAAGATGTTTCTTGGCACTATCTACTTTTTACATCATTCTCAACCACAAATAAATTGATTTAGGGTAACTCTCTCAAATACAACATAGATTTTTTCTTATTTACTACAGATCGAATTCATTATCATATCATTCATTTATTATTGATGTGTTAGCTCAATATATCAGTTTGCTATGCTGAGATTTTAGTAGTCTATGTAGAAAACTAAATAAATATTAATCACACACACTGACTGCTTCAGAAAATATCTTAAAGCATAACATTGGATGTGCCAGAAAATATAAATCTTAAGATCACAAAAGGTATTACATGAGGTCAAAAAGCCATGAAAATAAAGAAAATAAACTATGTGGTTAAATGTGGATTAAACCACTGAAGGAATGGTGTTTCAAAGCAAAACTGGTTGGTTCAGAACAAAAGTTTCATGGAATTTTTCTTGCCAGTTATTTTCTTTGCTAGCTTATATATTTTTTGAGATATTCAATCACACAAAGTATTACGGTAGGGCTAGGAGTTGAAGAGCATTTTCCTAGCTTTATTAAGATGTAACTGGCATACAGCATCATGTAAGTTTAAGGTGTACAACATGTTGACTTGATACACTTAAATACACTGCAAAATGATTACCACCATAGCAACAGCTAACACTCTAATTCATCACATAATCATCATTTCTTTTCTATGGTGAGTACATTAAAGATCCACTCTCTTAGCAACTTTCAGGTATATTATACATTATTAACTACAATCACTGTGCTCTACATTAGCTGCTCAGTTGCTCCATTTCTCTGACCCTAAAGATTTGATATACATCCTGTCCATCCCAACTCTGAACAGAGACTCCTAACTCAACCAAAATTTTGTGTAAAGAAGAAATGACCTAGATCACTGGGTTGACGTGCTTAGATTGCCAAGGCAAATGATCTCCATCACTGGGGGCAAGGCCCACTGTTAATTCAGAAACCTAACTCTGTAAGTTTTCATGGCAAACCATAATATCTCCTGAACCCTCAATCATGAGCTGGTATAGCTGGTATAGCTGCTTTACCTAGCAGCACAGTGAGAAAATGAATGTGCACAGAAAAAGCCCTGTGTTTAGACTGATGACAAAACTGAAATATGGAGTCTCTGGCAAGTATACACATCCCAATCCAGCACCTGAGCCCTAATTCCTCTGACTCTGGAATGTACACAGAAAGCCATGTAAAATCATTATTCATTATTCTGCCAGCAATTCCACCACTTGACCACCTGAACTCCCCTTGGATAGCAGGCACCACCACAGAGATTATCACTAAAAACACTACCATTGTGACAGTGGGATCTAACCATGTTCCTAACAGTACTGGGAAGACACAGCTGCAACTGTGAGATCAAGGCAGGGTCTTTCTTCTGGAGCTTAGGTCATGAAAAGCTCTCTGGCTTTGAAAGCCAACAGATCTGGGTCCAGTATAAGCTCTACCATATTACATACATATCTTAAAAAAAATAAAACATATATAAAATTTTAAAATAGCAGATATTGACACTTAAATTCAGCAAATATTAATTTTTGTCATGTTTATTCTGTTAAGAAATTAAAGATTATAGAGTGCTACAACTCTTCTCCTTTATCCTACTTTCCTTCTTTGTACTCCAGGGTAACTATTTGAAGTTGGTGTGTATTCTTCCCATGTATATTTTATATGTTTACTACATATCTACATGCTCATAACCAGTATATAGTATTTTCTTCATGTTTTAAATTTTACATAAATGGTGTCATACCATATGAATTCTTTCGAATTCTTTTTCTCATTGTGTAGTAAAGTTTAGCAAAGCTGATTTATGTAGATCTGGTCCTTTCATCGAAACTGCTGAATAGCATGCTATTCTATGACTATGAGACAATTTATGCATTACTCTAGGGACAGACATATAGGTTATTTGCAGAGGGTTTTTTTTGGTATTACAAACAATGCTGTTTTGAATATTCTTAGACATGTCTCTTCATGCATGTGTGTAGGAGTTCCTCTAAGGTATATACAGGACTATTACTCAAATAAAATACACCAATATGACAAAGTCAGTCATTTGTAGCATATGTTTAATTCTGATTGGTTGGTGCCTCTGATAGCAATCATCAAATACTTTGAATATCACCTAGAAGAGAAGAATATCACCTAAAAGAGAATATCACCTAGAGGTATTTTGAATATCACCTATATCACCGAGGTCATAAACTATGCACAACTTCACCTTCACCATACCAATAGCTCTTCAAAATTATTAAACCAACTTACAACCAAACTAGTAGTTTGTGTATTCTTGTTTCCCCACAATTGATATGGTTAGGCTTTCTAATTTTCAGTGGTCCAATGAGTATGAAATGTTATCTTGTTTTGATTTGTAGTTTCCTGATTACTAATCAGGTGAAACATCTGTTTTTCAGCCAGTCAGAATTCTTCTCTTGTAAATTGCCTCTCCTTTTGTAAAATGGAGCCTTTACTCCATCTTCTATGGGGCTATACTTCTCTTCAAGAGGATTACAAAAGTAGAGGGGTATAACTTCTAATTAGGGGGCCATAGAAACCCCATTAGGAAGGTGATCAAAGCTGAAACCTGGAAGAATTGAGGAAGGGGGCCATATAGGGAAGTATGTACAAAGACCTTGAGACATATTTGTCAATTAAGGAGAACAAGGACAGAGTGAGGGAAAGAAATAATAAGAGTGATAGGAGTAATCAGAGACCTAACAATGATATTGGAGGTCATGATAAGAATTCTGAATTTTATTTTAAGTATGATAGAATGACCCAGGAGGATTTTCAGCAGAGGAATGGCATGTTACAATTTCAGTTCAGTTCAGTTCAGTCGCTCAGTCGTGTCTGACTCTGCAACCCCATGGATCACAGCATGCTAGGCCTCCCTGTCCATCACCAACTCCTGGAGTTTACCCAAACTCATGGCCATTGAGTTGGTGATGCCAT
>NW_011477814.1:2059-2151 GCF_000754665.1 Bison bison bison | reverse complement strand
CTGCATACAGATTTCTCAAGAGGCAGGTCAGATGGTCTGGTATTCCCATCTCTTTCAGAATTTTCCACAGTTTATTGTGATCCACACAGGAG
>NW_011477814.1:520-1663 GCF_000754665.1 Bison bison bison | reverse complement strand
CCATTATATACAGAATGGATAAACAACAAGGTCTTACTATAAAACACAGGAAACTATATTTAATATCCTATAATAAATCATAATGGGAAAAAATTTTTAAGATAAAAAGGACCAAAAAAGACAGTAAAAGTTTCCCTCCAACTACAGAATGAAGAGAGGGATGTATGAGTAGAGGAGAAGTAGGGAGACCATAACAGGCTCTTTGTCTTTGTCACATTGAAGGTTTGTAAAGTTACGAAGCCATTGTGATAATTTCCTGGGACTCATAAAAATATGCTACTCTGAACTGAAATCTCAAATGCAACAAATGGTGTTCTTTCTACTTACTTTTATTGGACAAGCCACATTTAACCCCAAACCCAGCAAAACATAAGAAACAGTGGAAAAAACAAGTGATGTTAAAAGTGTTGCTAAACTTGTTTACCTCTGTTTGTACTGGCCGGTTTGTGCATTTTTCTTTAACTCAAAAGAAATCAAGGCCTATTGAGGACAGTTACTATCTGTGGATAAAATGGTGTCAAATGGCTCAGGTGAAAGCAGTAGTTCTCCCTAGATTGCTGTATGAGCACTACTCCTCAGTGATGTTGAGGGGTCATAACTTGCCTTCCCTCTCAAGACACACTGGCTATCTGATAATGAATTTTCCCAATCCTGTCTCACTCTCCAAGGTGTTCTAATTGATTTTTCTCTCTGTTGTTTAGAATCTAAGGCTATTTCATTAATGGGATCCTTTTACACAAACAGAAAAACTCAGCATGACCAAAGTCAGAGTGGTCAACAGCTCAGTGCTTTCCTGCCTCCCAGCTCTAACACCTTATTAGGTCTGATAACCCCAGCCTGCCTGCCAGTCCACAGCTGCTTCATGTTGTGTTCTTCAAACACATTCTGCTTCTGCATGGAAATCACCAGTTTGATGTGTTATGTGTTATTCCTTAGAACTGATTTCCCCAAACTGTGATGTGAAAATGAATCACCTAGAGACCTTGGTAAAATGCAGATTTGAATTTAGTCCATCTGGGGCAGGGCCTAGGATTGAGCATGTACCAGGGGATGCTGATGCTGGTGATCTGAGGACCAGATTTCAGTAATGAGGTCCAAGGCTGAAGTCAACCACAGTTTAAAACATTATTAAATTTGTTCCAT
>NW_011477814.1:0-404 GCF_000754665.1 Bison bison bison | reverse complement strand
AGAGTCCCTTGGACAGCAAGGAGATCAAACCAGTCAATCCTAAAGGAAATCAACCCTGAATATTCATTGGAGAGACTGATGCTGAAGCTGAAGCTCCAATACTTTGGCCACCTGATGGGAGGAGCCGACTCATTGGAAAAGACCCTTATGCTGGGAAAGATTGAAGGAAGGGGGAGAAGAGGATGACAGAGGATGAGATGGTTGGATGGCATCACTAACTCAGTTGACATGAGTTTAAGCAAACTCAGGGAAATAGTGAAAGACAGGGAAGCCTGGTGTCCATGGGGTTGCAGAGAGTCAGACATGACAGCGACTGAAAAACAAATATATAACATATATATATATATATGATGCATATATATATATAAAATATACACTCATATAAAAAGAATGTATTTAAAACA
>NW_011477813.1:4737-5845 GCF_000754665.1 Bison bison bison | reverse complement strand
AGGCTCAGGGTTAGTGTTGGCCTGGGGCCCTGCCTGTCTCAGCCCAGTCCACGAGCAAGCTCTGTGTGCAGGCTGTGCTCTGTGAGGGTGGCTGCAAGGTCCCCACGATGGCCAGGTGCCCCGATACTGGACAGAGGAGATGGCCAGGTGGCCAAGGAGCCCCCGGTGGGAGAAGGGAAGCAAGGACAGGACTTCATGGGACTGGGGGGCTGAGAGTGCTCCAGGCCTCGCCCCTTCCTGCCTAGGTGGGTAGGAGCTTAGGCCTCCCTCCTCCAGGCCACTGTGCCAGAGAAACCTGGGAACAGGCTTCCCCCACCTCCAGCCCAGCTAATGGGAACCAGATGGCAGGATGTTTAGTCAGCGCCTGGGGAGCGGCGCGAACAGGGGAAATAGGTTGGGGGCCAGGATTCCAGAATCCATCCCCAGGCAGGGGGAGGGTCAGAGCCGGGGCTCCCACCAGTCCATCCATCTCCAGGGGCCCGTCTGGGTCCTACCACCTCCTCAAGCAATGCCCAGATCAGGAGGCAGGAGACCCGGTCTCTGGCATCAGACTTGGGCCAACCCTACCCCCTCTCAGTTCCTTCTCTGTACTGAGTGGGGAGGGATTGGGCTCAGTGGTCCAGGATCCCTGGGCAAACCCTGGCCTCCTGTGCCTACGTTCTCCCCCTCCCCCAGCTTTAGCAAAACGTTAGCCCAGGATATCCTGTGTCACCTATGAGCACACAAGCAGATGATGGCTTCATCCTTGGCTCCCAGGGCGCTTGATCACAATCCCCAGACTGTCTCTGTCTCATGGTCCCAAATTCAGTTCTTAACCCAGAGCCTCAGATAGGACAGTGGACCCTGTGTGGCTCACGTGGGACTGTTAGGTGTCCCAAGGGCTCTGGGAAGGCAGTGACTGCTGTGTCCTCACCACATCTGGCACTCGGGACTCAGGCTGCTCCCCAGGCACAAAGGAAGACTCACTTATGGGGGGAAATCTGTGCCCCCTGACCCATCCTAGGTCTCACACATTCCTCCCTGGCCCCGGACAGATACCTTGAGCCCCAGATGGCTACAGGACACTCCTCCACAAGCCTTCCTGGCCCTGTTCCTCACCCCCTCCCCC
>NW_011477813.1:0-625 GCF_000754665.1 Bison bison bison | reverse complement strand
GAGTCTGTCACTGTGGCCTCTGGCCTGTGTGGAGGAGGCACGGAGTGGCAGAGGGGAGGGAGACAGAGGGGCCGGGAAAATGGCTGCCTTGTGTGTGCACAGAGAATGAAATTGCCAAGATCCCAGCCCACACGTTCCTGGGACTACCCAACCTGGAGTGGCTCGACTTGAGCAAGAATAAGCTGGATGTCTTCGGCCTGCACCCCCATGCCTTCAAGGTACACAGCATCCCCTCATCTTGGTCTCCTGTGGGGACAAGTGCCAGGGGCATCAGTGATATAGGGTGACATGGTCCATAGCTGGGAGCATGGAGGCCAACACAGATCCTGAGGTCCCCCAAGGGACCAGCACTCTTGGGAGAACCGGAGTAGAGTTTTAGAAATCGCCAGACAAGGCTGGTCCAAGAGAGAACCAGGAAGCTGTGATTCAACCCAACCAGGGTGTCTATGGGAAGGACGAGCCCAAGGCCACACCCGGAAGGCCCAGCCCCAGCCAGCAGCACCCCAGTCTCTAGCTTGGTCTTCTCCTCCAACCTCCTAGAATCTGACACGGCTGAAGCGGCTGAACTTGGATGGGAACTTGCTGTCCACAGTGCCAGCCTTGCCCGCCTCCCTGCAGGAGCTCA
>NW_011477812.1:9428-10585 GCF_000754665.1 Bison bison bison | reverse complement strand
AGTCACTCAGTTGTGTCCAACTCTTCGCGACTGCATGGACTGCAGCCTACCAGGCTCCTCCGTCCATGGGATTTTCTAGGCAAGAGTACTGGAGTGGGTTGCTGTTGCCTTCTCCGAGATAAATCTTGTTATATCTACCCATTTCTGCTTTGAGACAATGCCTATATTATCCCATGTACAACATCATAGACACTGTTACCAACTCCAGGTTATTTTCAGAACCATTACCATTCACCAAGGTGAATTTACTTGATCAGAAACTGTGTGGGAGATGGAGGATAACTACAGATTTTGTGGACATCACAGGAGGGGTTTCTGCACGTTCCTGGTTCTGTTTGATTGATGTTTTTTAACGATTAGCCCACCTCACAGAATAGACTGGAAGGGACAAAGCAGAAGTGGAGACACCTGTTAGGAGATTGCTGAGGCAGGAGTGGTAATTGAATCTGGACTGGAATGATGATTTTCAAAGCAGAGACAGGTGAACAGATTTGGAGCCAAGAGAATATGCTGATGGGCTGGGTCTAGAAAGTGGAGAAAGAGGGGAGTTAAGGGCGATTCCTAGCTTTCCAGTATGAGGACCTGGGTGAATAGTGATGGCTCTGAAAATAACCTGGAGTTGGTAACAGTGTCTATGATGTTGTACATGGGATAAAGTAGGCATTGTCTCAAAGCAGAAATGGGTAGATATAACAGGATTCCTCAGGCAGGAATCAGACCCTTAAGTTCAAGGGCCAGCTGGCAAGGTCTGCCTTCTCGGAAAAACAGGCTTTCACTTGTGATTGTCAATTGCCTTCTCTCTGGTCCTGGGTCTATGTCTGACAAATCCAGAGGACTTTGACTTTATAGACACATTGCAGAGATATGCAGAGACTTGCTGAATATCAGCACAGAAAGAGCTAGTAGATGATTTGGTGTTTAAATTCAGATTTCAATTGCTGTGCTCTACTGCTCTGATATTAACTTTCAACTTTCCTAGGAAGTCAAATATGCATAGTCAATTTTGTGTTATCTCCTATCTTATGAAGAACAGCTACTGGGAGTAACTCAGAGTCCTCTTCTTAATCATATTGTTTCCTCCTCTATGAGCTGTTTGCTTCCACAAGGTCAGAGTATGAAGCTTAAAGGGATCCTGAAGAATATCTGTTGTTATTGTT
>NW_011477812.1:5403-6813 GCF_000754665.1 Bison bison bison | reverse complement strand
AAAATCATCTTCTCCAGGCCCTAACCCATTCTATCCAAAAGACAATATACGCTCTGCCCTGATTTCCCCCAAACACACAGGGCTGTACCTTTAACACAGCTGCTATCTATTTATAGCTGACTCACTTTGCTGTGCAGTAGAAACTAACATACTATTGTAAAGAAACTATCGCTGTTGTTCAGTCGCTAAAGTGAAATGAAGTCACTCAGTCATGTCCAACTCTTTTCAACCCCGTGGACTGTAGCCTACCACACTCCTCTGTCCATGGGATTTTCCAGGCAAGAGTACTGGAGTGGGTTGCCATTTCCTTCTCCAGAGGACCTTCTCGACCCAGTTATCCTGCATTGTAGGCAGACACTTTACTATCTGAGCCACCAGGGAAGTTAGCAAAGGCTCAAGGATATGCGAAGCACCTGGCAAAGAAGCACAGGACTCCAGCAGAGGCAGTCACTCTGAGCAGACAGATTTGGTTTCACTCTGCAGAATGTGGAAGGACTTGGTCTCTACGGTTTTTATCATCAGCATCTCAGTCAGAATTCTTAGGTATGAATTTAACATGCTATTTCATTGCAATGTATTGTATTACAATAAATACAAAATTGCATTATTAATAATGTAATATTATAATGTAAATTATAATAATTGTAAATTAATTATATAATATTGTATTTATTGTGTTACAACTTGTGTTGTATTGTATTACAACACAAGCAAATATTCAACCAAAGAACCACATATACCCTTCAAAGAAAATTAAATTCAAGCTTAAGATGAAGAAAAAAAAAACAAGCTAGCTGCAGTGATAATTTTCAGTATAAATGCATTCAATTATTATTCTTGCATCCTAGGTTAATGCTGTAAGTGAGACAAAGAAAATAATTTTGTGCCAGGAGCTGGCGAGAGACATTCCACTCGTGACAAAGGTCATGAGGAAGGAGGCTCGGCATACGCAAAGGCGGGATCGAACCTCGGGAGTCCCCCCAGATATTCTCGAGCATCTACCCCCAAAAAACCAGAGTCTGCCTACTTTATTGCTTTGTGCTCTCACCTCTGACTTTACTGGGGCCTGTCCCCCACCACCATCTCGCTCTCTCTGTCAAAGAGTTAACTTACAGCTCCAATTAATAAAGTTCCTGGGCAATTAGGAGTGTTTAAATCCAAACCCCTCAGATGGCTCTCTAACTCGCCTGACAAGTTTACCCGGACACCTACAGCTATGCATACGATTGTTTACAGTCTCCCAGCCTCGAGAGGCAGGGGAAGCTTAAGATAGTGAAATAGCTTAGAGCCTCTCAGAGAGTTAGAAACTGTCAGAGTAAAACTAGTAAAAGATTTCATTGATGAGCCAATGCTTGTTGCCAAGTTTTCACATCCCCTGTATTGTATCCTTGAATGTGTATTAATTAATAG
>NW_011477812.1:3777-5303 GCF_000754665.1 Bison bison bison | reverse complement strand
ACCCTTAAGGTAATAAATTCTTTCCTTTGTTGTAAACCCATTACACATCCGCCCTATAGGAATGCAATTTTATCTTCGGAAGATGGTGCCAAACCTTAAAATAATTACTCTTAGAGAAAATAAGTCTTTGTTGATAAGTCCTTGTCAAGAGTCATAAAATGTTAATAGGCCTTCTGGCCAGAAGATGATGTAAATCACCTAAACCATTTGTATACGATAAATTTGCAGGAAAGAAACCCTGGTTTTTTGATAAGCATCAAAGACTGCTGACTTTGCGTCCCCTATTATCCTCTATGTGTAACTTAGGGTATATAAGCCCCTGTTGAAAATAAAGCTATGGGCCTTGCTCACCAAAGCTTGGTCTCCCCATATCATTCTTCCCCTTAACTTCCAGCTGAGTGTCCATCTGGAGTGCGGATATCCTCTGCGACCATTTATTTGCCTGGGCTTCTAAGACCCACTCAAGAAGGTGTCTAAGGTGGGGCACCTTCCGCTATTTGAGAGGGCGCCTGCGGCCTCCGTGGTCAGAGCTAACCGGGTGTCACGGGTTATATTGATTTTCCACATAAACCAAGCCACTCAGCTTCTTTTCTCCACTGAATTTTCCCTACTGAGCTATCCTCATTCTATTACTCTTTATATCTCTAATTAACATTTGAATTGGTCGCCTATGCTGTCTCTCCTTCAAATACCCTGGATCAGCCGGGCTGGACCCCGGCAATTTTGCTATTTATTTCCCATCTCATTACTTTAATCATTTCATCAACATAATCTGAACATGGGTATATGAATACTTGTTTTGTTATAAGAATGTGCAGTTTAAAAGTCCCTGAGACACATCCAAGAATGGTTTGACATGTATTCAATGTAATTATTCACCATACTGACTTTTACCAATCCTGTGGCGATTGCTGAGTTTTCCAGATTTGCTGACACACTGAGTGCAGCACTTTAACACCATCGTCTTTCAGGATTTTAAACAGTTCAGCTGGAATTCCATCACCTCCACTAGCTTTACTAATTACCAAGGACTTGACTCCCTTCCCTGATACTTAAGGAATGTGACTTTTAAAAAAAGATATGCATGGTATATATAGAGAGATATATAATATATATATAGAATACTATTTACAGTTTTCCATGCTGGATTTACAAAAAGCAGAGGAACCAGATATCAAATTGCCAACCTGCATTGGATCATAGAAAAAGCAAGGGAATTCAAGAAAAACATCTAATTCTGCTTCATTGATTATGCTAAAACCTTTGACCGTGTGGATCATAACAAACTGTGATCTTCAAGAGACGGGAATACCAGACATCCTCACCTGTCTCCTGAGAAATCTGTTTGTGGGTCAAGAAGCAGCAGTTAGAACCTTGCATGGAATAGCAGCCTGGTTCACAATTGGGAAAGGAGTACAACAAGGCTGTATATTGTCACAAGGCTGTATATTGTTACCTAACTTATATGCAGAGAACATCATGAGAAATGCCAGGCTGGATGAAGCACAAGCTGGAATCAAGACTGC
>NW_011477812.1:0-1869 GCF_000754665.1 Bison bison bison | reverse complement strand
ATGTCCATAGAATCAGTGATGCCATCCAACCATCTCATCCTCTGTCATCGTCTTCTCCTCCTGCCTTCAGTCTTTCCCTGCAACAGGGGCTTTTCCAAAGAGTCAGTTCTTTGCATCAGTTGGCCAAAGTATTCGAGTTTCAGCTTCAGCATCAGGCGTTCCAATGCATATTCAGGACTGATTTCCTTTAGGATGGACTGGTTGGATCTCCTTGCAGTCCAAGAGACTCTCAAGAGTCTTCTCCAACACCACAGTTCAAAAACATCAATTCTTCAGTGCTCAGCTTTCTTTACAGTCCAACTCTCACATCCATACATGACTACTGGAAAAACCAAAGCTTTCACTACATGGACCTTTGTCAGCAAAGTAATGCAATGTCTCTGCTTTTTAATATGCTGTCCAGATTGGTCATAGCTTTTCTTCCAAGGAGCAAGCATCTCTTAATTTCATGGCTACAGTCACCGTCTGCAATGATTTTGGAGCCCCAAAATAAAGTCTGTCACTGTTTCCATTGTTTCCCCATCTATTTGCCATGAACTGATGGGACAGGATGTGATGATCTTAGTTTTCTGAATGTTAAGTTTAGGCCAACTTTTTCACTCTCCTCTTTCACTTTCATCAAGAAGCTCTTTCGTTCTTCTTCACTTTGGGCCATAAAGATGGTGTCATCTGCATATCTGAAGTTACTGATACTTCTCCCAGCAATCTTGATTCTAGCTTGTTCTTCATCCAGCCCAGAATTTCTCATGATGTACTCTGCATAGAAGTTAAACAAGCACTGACAGTATACAGCCTTGAGGTACTCCTTAACCTATTTGGAACCAGTCTATTGTTCCATGTCCAGTTCTAACTGTTGCTTCCTGACCTGCATACAGATTCCAAGAGGCAGGTTAGGTGGTCTGGCATTCCCATTTCTTGGAGAATTTTCCACAGTTTGTTGTGATCCACAAAATCAAAGGCTTTGGTGTAGTCGGTAGTGTAGAAGTAGATGTTTTTTCTGGAACCCTCTTGCTTTTTTGATGATCCAATGGATGTTGGCAATTTGATCTCTGGTTCCTCTGCCTTTTCTAAAACCAGCTTGAACATCTGGAAGTTCACAGTTCACATACCATTGAAGCCTCACTTGGAGGATTTTGAGCATTATTTTACTAGTGTGTGAGATGAGTGCAATTGTACAGTACTTTGAACATTCTTTGGCATTGCCTCTCTTTGGGATTGGGATGAAAATCGGCCTTTTCCATCCTGTGGCCACTGCTGGGTTTTCCAAATTTGCTGGCATATTGAGTGCAGCACTTTCAAAGCATCATCTTTTAGGATATGAAATAGCTCAACTGGAATCCCATCACCTCCAAAGCAAAAACACCTAATTGTGGATGTGACTGGTGATGGAAGTAAAGTCCGATGCTGTAAAGAGCAATATTGCATAGGAACTTTGAATGTTAGATTCATGAATCAAGGAAAATTAAAAGTGGTCAAACAGGAGTTTGCAACAGAGAACATCGACATTTTACGAATCAGTGAACCAAAATGGCCTGGAATGGGTGAATTTAACTCAGATGACCATTATAATTACTAATGTAGACAAGAATTCCTAGAAGAAATGGAGTAGCCATCATAGTAAAAAAAAAAAAAAAGAGAGTCCAAAATGCAGTACTTGGATGCCATCTGAAAAATGACAGAATGATCTCTGTTTGTTTCTTTAGCAAACCATTCAATATCATAGTAATCCAAGTCTATGCTCTGACCAGTAACACTGAAGAAGCTGAAGTTTAATGGTTCTCTGAAGACCTATAAGACCTTCTAGAATTAACACCCAAAAAAGATGTCCTTTTCATTACAGGGGACTGGAATGCAAAAGTAGGAAGTCAA
>NW_011477811.1:18533-20501 GCF_000754665.1 Bison bison bison | reverse complement strand
CCCTCCAGTGGCTGTGGGCAGAGGCAGGGCGGCTGGGTCACCGGGGCCTGAATGAGCGGGCGACCGAGCAAAGCTCGCCCTGGGAAGGGGGCCCCGGGCCCCTCCAGCCTTGCCCTCAGCCCACAGCACCCAAGGGCCCCGCTGGTCTGCCCTTGTCCAGGGTCCCGTGTGGCCTCCAGCTGGCACCGGCCCCTCCCGGGGGCCCGAGACCCCCACCTCCTCCCAGAAGCTGAGCTATGCCAGTTCCTCTGCTCCAGACTGCCCTTCCCCCCGACCAGACCGGTGCCTGAAGCCCGGGAGTGCCCATGGCAACAGGTCCAGACACTAGCAGTCTCCAGCCAACAGCACAGTCTCATATTTTATATGCAAACGCCCCAGCAGGGGCAAGGGGCTTCACCCCACCCCACCCCGTGCAGACTGCCTCCACACCCTCCCCTGCGCCTCCTCAGTGCCCCTGCCTGGCTCCCTGACGCCCCCATCCTGTGAGACCAAAGGAGGCGTGTGCTCCGGCCTCACCAGCAGGACGCGGATCACTGCGGCAGGCTGACTGGCAGTTTGGGGGCTTCCTCGGACCCGCCCGCAGGCACACGCCTCCAGCCACCCACACGGTCATGCGCACACACGCCCGTCCACGCTATGCAGCTGTGAGCCCACCAAGCTGCCCCAAGCGGCCTCGCCTGCCTGGGGAATGGGTGGTGAGTGGTCTCTGACATCCGTGTGCTGGGGGAGGCAAGAGTTCGGCTCCTGGAGGGTCAGGCAAACCTGTGAGGCCTGGCCTGCAGTGCCCAGCCTTGGTCCACACTGGAGGTCCCCACATGGGAGGGGGTGTGTGGCTGGGCCAGGACCCTGGACAGAAGCCCTAGGGCGGCAGACACCCCAGCGCCCGGGCCGCCCCTGCCGCTCCAGCGCCCCAGAGAGCGGCAGTTAACTGGCACAAGCCTAAGGGAGCTGTTGATACGTGTCCTTGAGAGGTGAAAGACGACCTTGATCTGATGAACTGGGAACAAACTTTAAGAAGGACTGATCACGGACCCCACAGGGATTTGAAGAAAAATGCAGTGGAGGCTTGGCGGCCAGGACACTGTCGAGGCCATGGACACAGGCCAGAGGCAGGCCTGCCGAACCGTGGGGACAGCCCAGAGCCGGCGGGACGGGGGAGGGAACGTGAGGCCAGGGCGCCGGGCTACGCCCGCTGGCACGGGGTCCCCGAGAGACCCCAGATCCAGCCGGGAGCCGGCCCACACAGCGGCCTCCAGCAGGGCCTGAGCTGTTCACCCAGGAGGAAGCCGGGAAGGCTGTGCTCACGCCAAGCTGGGCTTGCACGGCTCGCTCTCCCCGGGCTCTGTGCCCCGGGAGCTGGGCCACCCCAGGGAGCACCGAGGTGTCCATGGTGCCACCAGGCGGTCTGTGATGTCAGCTCAGCCCCCAGTGGCCCACCCACCCTATCCACAGACAGACGCTCCTCTATGGCCCTGGCTGACAGCTCTGCAAGCCGGGCGCCTCCCTTTCTCCTTTCTCATGACATCCCGACATTCCGAGGGTAAACCCAGCGCTGGACATTCTAAGAAAACATCGGGCAGACTTCCCACTGTCAGGGCCGACTGGCCACCCAGGCCCCTCTACCTGCACACTCAACCCCATCCATGGCTGCGGGGCGCCAGGCTCTCCCTGCAGGGCAAGAGCAAGCCGAGCAAGCGGAGGCCCCAGAGGACGGGCTGCCAGCCCGCTCCCAGTCTCGTTATCTTGCAAAATGCAGAGAGCAGCAAAGTACATTCAGACGAATGAATGGCCTAATTAGGATTTCACAGAGAGTGAAAATATTTTGAAAAGAGAAAGTTTAACTAAAGGCATATTTGAAATACCAAAGTCATCAATTGCAAATGTCAACCCGGCACACGTTGCCGGGAGGGTAGGGGGCGTGGGGGCCTCACCCCACCTGACAACAGGCGGCCCTCCCCAGATCGGAGC
>NW_011477811.1:14190-17690 GCF_000754665.1 Bison bison bison | reverse complement strand
ACAGCAGGGACCTGTTCTTGGTCACCAAGGGGGCTCAGATGGGCTGGAGACTCAGGGGGACAAGAGCAGGACCCACGTGCACAGGGCCAGCATGGCAGGGGCCCCCCGACAGCGTGGACCGGCCCGCACCTGCGGGGCCAGCTCGAGGCCACCCAGGACTGTCCCACACAGAGGCTGGTTGGCCTGAGTGTCCAACGAGGACCCGGGGGTCCTGTTTCCAGTTTCCACTGACAGGACACGTCGGTCAGGTAACAGTTCAGATACAACTGTGTCAACCAAGCTCAGCCCTCACCTCCCATCTGCGTCAACACAGACTCCAGGTGGGTGAAGTCTCGGGCGTGGACGCCGACCTGGAAACTCCAACGGGGTGGACGAAGGTGTGCTCGCTCGGCCATGCTCAGAGGACATGCGTGGGACATGGAACCATTGGAAGAAGACTTCCATAGCTTCCGCACAGAACATGCAAAGTTTGAAACTTTCTCAAACAGAAAGTCACCAACCACAGGCAAACATTGAAGGCTGTAAAACGCCTGCAGTGGCCAATGCGCACGACCCTGGCCCCAAGAGGCCCCACAGCCTGGACGCGGCCGAGCCTCCTCATCCCGACTGAGCAGGCCCCTTGCGGCCCCGCAGCCTGGCCACTGAGATGCTGGGCTGGTGTTCTCAGAGCTCGCCACCCTCAGCGAGTCCATCGGCACAGCAAACGGACTGCCCGGCCTCGCCCCTCCGCCTCCGTCCCTGCCTCCCTCCCTGGATGCCGCGCCCTGTGCCCTGGAGCTGTCACCGCAGAGGAGCCCACGAGACAGGGCCGGCGCACGCCAGGCACAGCTCCTCCCCCTCTGACCGTGGCCAAGTGTGGCTGTGTGTGCTGGAGGCCCCCAGGCCCCGTTGGGCCCTCACGTGGGCCCGTGGCCCGTCACTCCTGGCGGCTCCAGACTCTCTGGTTTGTCAGGAACGGCTCCGAGCAGGATCAGAGCCGGCAGCCTGTGGAACACATGGGCACTGACCCGCTGGGCACCCATGTCAGGGCAGCACAGACCTGCCCGGCTGACGTCCTGGTGGGCGTCCCGCAAGCCTGTGTCCATGGTCCACGCCCAGCCCGTTGGTGGATTCGAGCAGGGCTGGCAGGAGGCCTCACATCCAGCCCTGTCCAGCCCGGGGCACTGTGCCTACCTGGGCTGAGGCTGACCAGAGGCGCCCACACACACTCAGGCCACAGTCCGTCCTGTTGACCACGAGCCGCCCTGCCCTCCACCTGTGTGAGGACGGAACATCCCTGGGGAGGTAGGCACGTCCAGACACCCATTGGCGGGCTCTTCGTCCAGAGGGCACCTGCTGAGGCCAATTTGTGGGGCTGAGTCCCTCCTGGACAGGGTCAGACCCCGGCTGGTCATCCCTGGTCATCCCAGCCCAGGGGCATCCTACGGCGCGCCGGCAGGGGCCCGCCCCACAGGACCCTGAGCACGTTCTCGTTCCTCCGCACTGGGTCTGTCGCGTCCGCGCTTAGCACTGGCCGCCTGGGCGTTTCTTACGACTATCCTTCAAAACCTGGAGCGTTCAGAGTTGTAAGCGGATAACCTCTCCGGCTTCCCGAGGCTGGGCGTGCTCTGCTGTGATATGCTCCCACACCAAGGCCAGTGCAGGGGTCCACGCCCCACCTCCCCCAGGTCCCCTGAGGCTGGCCCCATCCGTGTGCCTCGTAGGCAGGCAGCGAGCCTCCCAGGCACAGACCAAGGACCTTGCAGCTGCCTGTCTCAGCCAGGGTGCTGGGGATGCCTCCCCTCCCTGTGTCCAGGCCTGGGGACGCCTCCCCTCTCTCTGCTTGCAGCCAGGCCTGGCAATACTGCTGAAAAATGAAAAACAGGGTGGTGTGACGGGCGGCAGGCCCCTCCGGGGATCACAGTGACGGGAACTCCCCCCCGGCTCCGCAGTGTCACCCAAGTGGTCTCAAGCCTCCATCCAACCTTTCCTTGCGGACATGGCTCATTCAGGGGCCTGAGGGTGCGGCCTTCTGGCTCCTGGCAGCCCCTTCAACAAGGGGAAGGGTGTCCAGTTGGGGCAGGATTGTGACAGGAGAGCAGGAGGCCAGGGCCAGAGGCAAGAAAGAAGGCGGGGGGCAGGGGGGAGGGCCCAAGCCAGGCATGTGTGTGCACGTGTGTACATGTGTGTGCGTGAGTGCCTGGGAGGGAGGCATGGTTGGGAGTCTGCCTGCTCGTGGCAGGACCTGCGGCCCCCACCGAGGTCAGGAATCAGCGTTTGCTCCGAATGTGATATGTCTGGGGCGCATCTGCTTCTGGCTTAAGCGTTGACAAAGACCTCGTCCCACGAGAACAACGTGCCTTTATTATCAGTCTTGATAACCACCCAACCACGGGAAGAACAGGGCTCCCACCTCGGGGGCTCCAGTGGGCCAAGAAGCCACCAAAGCAGAGGCAACCCGGGGTCCAGGCTGGTGTAGGGGTGGGGGGCATCTTCAGGGCGAGAAGGACTGAGAACCGGGAGGGTCTGGATGGTGCGTGGTGGGCGTGGACCTGGGCGGGGTCTGCGTGCCCAGGGCACCTCACCTCGGCAGCACTGTACCCTAGGGTGCTGGGGGCAGAGCCTCTTAAGAGCCCTGGGGCTGTGGATGGACAGACAGACGGGCAGGCCTGAGATGTGAAGGCAGCAGCAGCGGTGGGGCTTGTGCTGCGAGGCTGAGGGTGCCTGTTGCAGGGAGCCCTCCTCAGCAACCCTCAGAGCTGGTCAGCGGGCTCGGGGGTCCCTGCCGGACAAGGACCCTGCACCAATAGCCCGGGGTCCGAGAGGGCTGCTCCTGCCCCGGAAAGGCCTGTGGTGCCCCTGGCTGGGCAGGAACCCCCTGCAGAGGCCGGCCAAGAGCCAGGATAGCAAGCACAGACCAGAGACACCTGGCAGTGTGAGGGAGCCCCCACGGCACAATCCCAGTCTGGAGGGGTGTAGGGCCCGGGCTGGGGCCAGGGATGGGGGATGGACGGATGGGGCTCAGGCTGGGGGGATGGGGCCCAGGTTGGGGGCCGGGGGGATGGGGCCCAGGTTGGGGGCCGGGGGGATGGGGGGATGGGGGATGGGGCTTGGGCTAGGGGGGATGGGCCAGCAGCTCTGGGCCATGAAGGGTGGTGAGGAGCCCAAGCTTGCCCTGTCTGGAATCCTGCTCCACCATGGAAATCCTGGCCAGCCCCTGCTGGCCACTGGTCACTCTGTGCATCTTGAAAGGACCCCCTTTGGCTGTGCCCTCTATGCCCCCCAGGACACTGAGGCAGAGAGGCATGGCCTGGTGTTGAGTGGCTGGCACTGAGGCCTGGCCTGGACCCAGGGGCCGTGCATGACAGGATGGCCACTGGGAGCCCGGCCCCAGCCTGCTCCCCCTGCTGTGTCCAGTACCCAGGGGCCTTGCCCTCTCCAGCTTCCCACTCTGGGCAGGGGACCCGGACAGAGCAAAGCTCCAGTGAGTGCTTCTGGGCGCCTGGGGAAGAGGTCCTCCC